>NC_070642.1:21889565-21911304 GCF_947347685.1 Pleuronectes platessa | reverse complement strand
AATTTAAAAACGTCTTATCTTGCAATGTTTAAGTAAAAAACATTTCTTGGATCTGCATTACGATTTAATGGGTTCTCTCTCCAGACTGATACCACATCCTTCCACCAAGTTTCATGGAAATCCGTCCTGGTCATTTTCACATGAGCTCAGGAGGAGGAAGCTCTGGAGCATTCACTCTAATTCGCATAAACACGTTTTTTTCCTGTGTCTTCTACCTGTAGATTCTGCTAATATAACTTGTATCTTATATCTAGAATATTTAGAATATCTCAACTTCCCCTGGACTCTGAGTATCGGTGGACGTCGCTGCTGGACGTTCACACAGATCCAGTTTTCTCCCCTTTGACCCAGAATGAAGGTGTTTTCTCATCTCCATTGTGATCCTGAGCCTGTGGACCCAGCTGGACACATTCATCCCTCTGACCTGGTATCGAGGTCTAATCTTCGTTATCTCTGACCTGGAAGAGACCAGGAATGTGTGTGTGTGTGTGTGTGTGTGTGTGTGTGTGTGTGTGTGTGTGTGTGTGTGTTTGTGTGTGTCTGTGTCTCACCGTCGATGCTGAAGTCGTCCACCAGGATGATTTCATGGATGAGATGAACCGGAGTTCGGTTTAAAACACTGAAGAGAAAGAAAGCGACAAAAGAAAAGAGTCATAAATATGCACAAACATAAATATATAGCAAAAAAGATGATTCATGTGCATGTGTACAATATACAGGAGGCCGACAAGTAAATGCCAACACCCACACATACACACACACACACACACACACACACACACACACACACACACACACACACACACACACACACACACACACACACACACACACACACACACACACACACACACACACACACACTCACACTCACACACACCCAGCTGGTCATGAACCCATTAAGCATGCAGCACACCATATGAAACAACATATTGAAAATGTCAGCTCAAATTCCTGTTATGAAAATGTGAAACATGTTGCCTCTAAAAAAAACAGTTTCATTAAAGAGGAAGATTGAAACATAAAAAATTCATAACTTTTTACGGGAAGAAAATGAGAAAACACATTTTGTTCTGCTCCGTTTTATTTCAATAACCTGAGCGTTCATCACTCGCTCGGAATGAAGGTGCAGACGGAGAGGAGGGAGGAGGAGCGAGTGTAGGAAAGAGGAGAGAAGAGAGAGCAAGGGATCATGGAGAGGAAATGGAGGAGGAGGGGGGAAAGAGAGATGGAGGAAAGGGGAAGCAGAACAAAAGAGAGGAGGAAGGGAAGGAGAAAGAAGAGCGTGAGGAGGTGAGCGAGGGCAGGATTAAAAAATGGAAGAGGGAAGATGATATTTACAGAGGATGAATGAAAATGAACAAGGGAGATGAAGGCATACAGAGGGAGGTGAAGAGACAAGGACAGAGGGATGAATAGGGGAAGAAAAGGGAAATATATAGTGTTGAATGAGGGAGGAAGGAGAAGGGACTGAAGCAGAATGAAGAATTTGTTTGGGGGGGGTAAGGAACAAAGAAAGGGGGATGAAACTAAAAAGAAATTGAGTGAGAAAAGCAAAACACAGGAATTGAAGAGAGAAATGAAGAGAATATAAGAGGAGGGAGGAATGGAAGGGACACTGGTTGATTGAGACAAGACCAAAAGGAGGAGGTGAGAGTGACGAGGGGGAGCGAGGGATGAGGGGATAAGAGGAGGGGGGGTGGATAATGCCGGAGGAGGAGGTGTGGAGCAAACTTATGAGTCTCCGAAGCACAGGACCCCATCAGGAGGAGTGATGGATGCTGGGAGGGAGGAGGAGGTGAAGCGAGATGAAAGAGTGAGGGATAATAAAGGAGGGAGAGAAGAGAGAGAGAGAGAGAGAGAGAGAGAGAGAGAGAGAGAGAGAGAGAGAGAGAGATGGCAGGCTAGTAAGGGAGACAAATAACCCTGATTCTAAGTCTCTCTCTCTCTCTGTGGAGTCGAGGGCCGATCAGAGGAGATGGATGAATGGATTGATGGATGAGATGGAGGGAGGGAGGAAGGGAGGAAAGGTGTGTGTGTGTGGGGGGGGGGGGGCAAGCAAATAAATGAAAGGGAGGAACAAGGGGCAGAGGATGGGGGGAGGGGGGGGGGGAAGAGAAAGAGAAATGAGGCGACGGAGCAGAAAGCAAGTAAGAGTATTTATCTCATTAGTTCACATTAAAGCGTTCAGTGAATCAATCAGAGCAGAGATCCATCGTCTCTCCTCCGTCTTTCCTGACGTCTCTTTTTAGTCCCTTCATCTCTTTCTCCGTCCCTCTGTCTTTCCTAATCTATCCATCCATCTATTTTACAGTGAGCAAGACAGGTATGGATGAACACAATCTATGTTTCTCTCTGTACACCCCCCCCCCCCCCCCACACACACACACTCCACTAGCGATGAGGCCTCCCCCCCCCTCAGGCGTGTGGAGGGAACAGCTATCTCACGCTCACAGAAAGTATTATCAACGCCGACAATACCACAGTCGGCTGCCACAGAACAGCGGCTCTATATCTGCGCCGCTCGTTTCCAGCTTTCTATATATCAATTTTAGGGGAGACATTTTTTTTTTTGAGGGGGGGGAGGGGGGTTGGGGATTTTCATTACCCACAGCTGCCATTCGGAGAGCACCTTTCATCCAGAGTGCCACGAGAGCGAGTCTCCACAGCTGCGTGTGGGCCGGTGGGAGTTTAACGCTGCTCGCTGGCAGTGGATGAAGCTGCTGCTAAGTGGGTGCTGATGCTGGGTGAGGGGTTCGATTCCCACCGGAGCCGCTGCCGCTCACAGCACAGCGAGGCAGCAAGGACATAAAGCTGCCAAGATACACATGTTGTTTTTCAAAAAGACAAAGAGCGGTGATGTCTTCAGAAGCAGCGGCTACAACCATCCGACCAGAAACATCCATCCCTCATCTAAAGCAAGAAAACACACGATAGTGCAAAGATCCATAACCACGAGCATCTCTGCTCCACGTTTAGAAGAATTAGAACTTCTCATAATGACTCAAACGATCTCTAACTTGGCTGTGAGAGACGCCATCGTCCCTACAGTTTTTACCATCCACGCAGACGGTCACACCTTGGTCAGATTTTATTATCATTATTATTATGATATGTTGCAGATCGCTTCACATTATAGAGCAGACATTAAAATGTTACAGAAAAAAACTTTTTCTAAACTGATTCAAATAGTCAGTAAGATCAAAGCCGGGATAAAAACCTTTCACATTAAAAGTTAAAAAGGTGAATTCAGATCTGAAGTCCTGAGAAAAAAACCTGTTTCAAACTAAGATGTAACTTTAAAGTTGGATTAAAAAGAGTTGGGCCCTGCGCTAATAAATCCTTATCCCTATCAAAAGACCTGAGATGAACCGAGCAGCTGATTGGTCGGATCGACTTTGTGTCTGGTGAACTGCTGAGACTGGAAACCTCTCCGGCACTTCTCCAAGCTGGTGCTGAGGCAGCGTCCAGCTCCACTCGGCCCCGAGCAGGACGAGCAGAGGACGGACAGATGGACGGACAGTCAATTAGCTCGCTAGCTGGGGCTACCCGGCCTCCTGCAGGAAGCAGGTGCAGCTGGGAGACATCCAGGTCCGCGGGTTTAAGCCTCATCGAGGTTGAAGAAGTTGATTCTAAGTGATTCTGAAAGAACGATGACTTACAGAGACATATCCTCAATGTGCAGGATGAGGAGCAGTGAAGGAGAAACACGGGGATCAGAGCTTTGTATGAAACAGATCAATTTCTCCACCTCTTGCTTTAAACTGCTGCTGTTATTTCTCTCTATAATCAATTCTGTAACTTATAGTGTGGAAAACGTCCCACTGCTCATTTCTCTGGAGATGGAAACGTCGCTCATCCACCGTCTTTGTCCCGGAATGAAACTCAGCTCTGATGGAGCGTCAGTGTCCGGAGGAGTGACTGAGGCTCCGGTTAAAACTGTGAGGAGCAATTTTTGTCCCATAATATGAAAATCGTGATTTATCCATGTAGAACTCTAAATGACTGCAGCATAAAACTACTGCTTCAAAATAATAATAAAAAAAGCACTTATAGGTTGAACTAGAGTGCTAGTTTTTAAATTAATGAATAATTCACAGGTAAACTATTTGTTTTATAGCCAATATGTTTTATGGCTAATTTAAAAGTTCACACCCTATAACCAGAGAACCTGAGCTGTCCATGGTCCTGAAACAGCATCAGTCACATCTCAGTCATTTTGTTCTTTTTGTTTGAATCTGAAATCTTAATTACAAAACCTCAGAACATCACGCAGAACAAATCTCTCAAGCTCCAGTTGTTAAAGCACGTTTCACTTCCCACCTCCACTTTCAGGCTCCTTCCTCCTGCTGCCCAGGCTTCATGGATTTACTTACACCTGAGAAGTGAAGGTTTCCTCTGTTGTGAGTTCTGCTCGGTCACGTCCTGTGAAAACAAACCTCTTCCTTCCCTTTTCCTTTTTTATATTCCTGTTGTAAATCAGGCGCTGAATTGTTTTGTTTTTTTAACTGACTCCATTACCTACAGGTGAGAAGTCAAATTAATTTCTACTGTTCTGCAATATTACACTTTGCTCTGGGCACAAATCTTACTCTTTCATTTTTTTTATTTTCACCGAGCCCCCTTCAGCTCCCTCGCTCTGCCTGATTGGTCAGCTGACTTCTTCCATCCTCCACCTCACTGGAGGAACTCATTACACCACCTCCACAACCCCCCCCCCCCCCCCATAATGATTTTTTTAAATATGCAGCAATAGTTATTTTGTCGTTAAATGATCGACAGGACTTTTTGCCTTTCATCTTAAATCTTCTCCTGACAGAAAACCTTTCACAGCAGATCCACAGAATCTGTTGTTGGAGAGAAATCCTGATTCAGCCCCTCGATACGTCCTGTTCTCTTCTCTTCTGTCTCACCACCGGTGATGTATGACACTGTAAATCTGCAGCCGGTAAACACTGTCTCATCACTGTTGATCCACAGAGCGGCACTGGGATAAAAAAACCCAGTTGGTCCACGTTAAACACAATTTAATCAAAGCTAATCTACAATAATCTATAATACGATTACAGCCCGATGACACTGTGGTGCTGTATGAACAGTATAACATGATCAGATAATAATGCAACATTCAATAAACAGTGTTATCACTGATGATCTGTACATAATCCTGTCTCATTACACCTGTCAATCTGAGCGAGCAGGAAGGAGATAAAGATGGAGGTAGAACAAGCAGAGTCCAGGATTGGCCTCGGACACGACTGCAGCAGAAACCGAAGATTATAAATCTACCTAACGACCTCTTCCTACTAAATCCTGAGTGATCAGTTGCAGGGGAAGTGACCCGAGCTCTTTACTCTGCGTTTTCAGGTCCGCTGAAGCAGAAAGTGCTGAGCTGGTGCTGATCTAGAAGCTGCATTTCTACGCTCCCCCCCAACGACTGCTGAGCAGAGCAGGACGGCTGGTTGGCCGGGTCACAGACCGAGCGGGTAATTAGACGGGGATCCAGGTACTTGAGTCTTTGCACAGACGTGGCTGTGGAATGACTTTAATATCTATAAAATGACATTAACATTAATTATTCATCGTTAAATCAGTGAAAATGTGAAAAGGTCCCATCTCACAACGTTATAAACTAGTCCTGGATTCTCACATCTGATCTGGATCCACACCAGTAATTAATGGTTTCTTCCCTGAAAGTCTCGTAGAAATCCATGATGTAGTTTTTGCGCAACATTACTTCATAACCCAAAGAGGCACAGGGGTGAAAACATAACCTCCTTGTTGGAGCCAATCACCCAAACTGGAGAAATCTCACAGGTCATAGTCCTTAAAAATGTCTAAGCTAAGCCAACTTTCCTGCGTCTGTAACAATGGATCCTCTGCTGCTCCGGAGGCTGCTTCACATGAACACACACACAGACACACACATGCAGCAACCAAACACACTCAACAAATACAAAACCAAAGAACTCTCTCTCCACCTGCTTATCTCCAGCACAGAGAAATAAGATCAATTCTTCAGATCAGAGCTTGATTAAATATCGACACAGCCGGGCTCTCTCCCTCCGAAGGAAACTCTTTGATCGGGAGATGAAAGCTTTCAAAGTGCCCGTCATTGTCTCAGAAATCAAACTTATTAAAGTTGAGGCAGCAAAGTGCAAGAAGATCCTGAATTAAACCCTTTTATGATGCGGCTTTATGCATTCAATACACTTTCGGTGTTTCAGAGTCTCTGGAGCGAAACCTTATTACACAGTAAAAAGAAAACTTATCGTTATCGGCCCATTGAGGTTTCTCTCCACTGCTGCTTGGAAACTGACTCTTTCCATCAGATTGTAAAGTCGCCGCCTCGACTGAATATCTTTCAGATCCTCTCACGTTTCATACGACTGAAAATCTTCTGTAAACTTTTTTTTTCCAGCTGAGATCCAGTGAAGATCAGAGAATAAGCAGTTTGCCATTTTTCAGAAGTATTCAGCCGTGAAGATGATGATGAGGCGCTTTCTCTGCTCGATACATTATCACACAGTCACATCTGCTGCTGGCTGCGGATTAAATGCTTTGCTCAAGGGCACCACAGCAGCCTCTAAACAGATATCTCACAGCCGTTGTTCTTTTCTTGGGACAATGAAGATTCATTCATGTTCTCATGTGATTGACCGACAGAGGACTCACACTGAGATCTTTCTTTTGAGCCGTCGTTTTGCAGCCTCAGTTCGACATCGTGTCGAGCGCCATCTTGGTTTTTTGAAACAAGAAGAAACCATATTTGGAGGAGAGGGGGGTGGAGCCATGAGGACACTTTACGCCCACTTACACCTGCACCCATTGGACTGTGCTAGCTGTCAATCACACAATATCGAATGCATAATTCATACACTTCTATAGAAACAACATTAAATAATAACAGACTTTCACGACAACGGATAAAGAATCTCAAACAACAGAAAGCATCCACACGTTTCGCTTGAAGCTGGAACTACTGGCTGCTTGACTGCAGGTGGGAAAATCCATCTGGAATTGATGGTTTGCTTTGGGTCAGGACGACTGTAGATTACAAACAATTTGGAGCTAATGAGCCAAAACCTGCAGGAGTTCAGGATCATCCAATAAATCTGCTGAAGCAAGGCAGCAACACTTCCTGATCCTGACCTCTGACCCCCCCCCCCCACAACGAGAAGGGGTCAGAGGTCATACATGAATATCACAGATATAGAATTTTGTTCCTGAGCCTGGAAAAGCTTTTTCCCAAATGGGTCATTTAATGTCAATAAGACATGATCAATTATTAATCTTTGCATTATAATTGTTTCAATGCATAAAGTTTTCATAATTCCAGTCTAGAGAAGCATCTTCATGTGGGTGTGTCCTGAGACGTTTTCCTGTCAAATAAAAGCACCGGTTACAGACACACACACACACACACACACACACACACACACACACACACACACACACACACACACACACACACACACACACACACACACACACACACACACACACACACACACACACACACACACACACACACACACAGGGGCTAGAGCCAATAGGAGCAGAGCGGCCCAGGGAGACAGATTGTCTTTTAATTGGTTGAAAGCTGCAGAGCTTTGAGAAGGGCTGTAGGGGAGGACACAGACACACACACTGACAGAGAGAGAGACACACACACACACACACACACACACACACACACACACACACGCACACACACAGTGTCCTCTGTGATGGTCAGGAGACGTCCCTGCTGACTGACTCACTATAATGAGCTGAACCGAGGCCAAAACCTGGAGGTGTCTGTGTGTGTCTGTTTTTGTTGTATGTGTGTGTGTGTGTGTGTGTGTGTGCGACAACCTGCCGATATCAAACTTAAAGACACAACGATGCTTCAGAGATTCAGGGTCAGGGAGGTTTAAGTGTGTGTGTCTGTGTGTACGCGTGTGTGTGTGTGTGTCTCCCAGCGTCTCTGCTGTAAATTTTGCCGGCTGAATTTTCTTTGCTCAACACAACAGTTTAATGACGTCTGATACTTAAACCATTAATTAAGATTAAAGCTCTTGACGCTCGTTATTCTGGAGGATTTAAATGTCATAAAACTGAAATACAAGTAGAACATGTAAATACAAATTAGATTAATGGCTTTGCATCGATTGAACCTCACGAAACTAAACCTTCAGCAAACCAACGTCTGCAAATCTGCAATCCATCGATGGCAAGAGCCATTGTTATGAAGCAGCTTTGCCAGTAAACACTATTGTAGAACATTGAATGATCAGTGTGTGTGTTGTGTGTCACCTCCTGATGGTGCGCAGCAGGGTGGATCTGGCCTCGTTGTGGAAGGTGATGACGATGGAGGTTGGAGGAAGATCAGAGTCGTAGTGAAGGGTGGTGCATCTGGAGAGAGAGAGAGAGAGAGAGAGAAACCATGATTTAAGTATAAATATATAGATAATATATAGAAACGGCCTCTAGCTCCACCAAGCACCAACTGTCTCTTCAGGAAAACACATTTAAAAATCATTAGATCCGAAATAATATTTGCCACACGTTCCGTGGAAATCTGTAATCAGTAATAATTGGGTAATCCTGCTAACAGACAAATAAACGCAGACATAAACATAATTAAAATGGCCGACGGATCACATCAACAGCAGCTTTCAAGGAACCAATGAAGAGAAAGAACAAAAAACAATATTTTGTTTTTGTTTGAACAAATGAAAAAACATATTCAGACGAAGCCGTCGTAAGATCACAACAACCGAACACATCCTGTCACATCTACATCACACAATTCATTTTAAAGACACACTAATGACTTTAATACCTTAAAGACGAGTCGCAGCCTAATCACCATTAATGACTCTTAGAAGATCATTAGCATCTGATTATTTCTCTGTTTTGATGCTGATCTTTCAATTAAATGTTCAACTTTAATTCTGCCTTCAACTGTGCACACACACAGTGCACGTGCACACACACAGTGCACGTGCATAGACAGACACACACAGAGAGATGAGCCCAGACACATTGAAGATGAATTATAGATGATCAGCCAGAGGCTCATTGAAATACACCACATAACTGTCTGTTTGGGTGAGTGTGTGTGTGTGTGTGTGTGTGTGTTGGCGTCGCTGGGTCAGCAGTCTTTCTTCTCAAAGAGCAGACACACACACACACACAGACACACACACACAGCATAATGAGAAGACTGGCCTTTACCTATCAGATTGATGTATCGGTGACATTTTCAAACAGAAACATTCTGCTTGCTCTGCTCAGCTCATTTGTAAAAACCTCACGTGTGCGACTGTCAGAGCTGCAACACAACACACAACAACTCTATTTTATCTGCCTCAATAATGACTGTTAACACAAATACAACATAAAGAACACAACACAACGAATTACCACTTCAGTGAACCCCTGAGCTATTGTGACTTATAGAGTTTAAAGTCGTACATTCACAGGAAGTTTAAAACCACGAGAGCATCAGAACAAGATGCGAGGAGACGTCTGCTCATCTGTTAGAAATTGTATTGACATTGACACACACACACACACACACACACACACACACACACTCACACACACACACACACACACAAACACACACACACACACACATTGTTTTGATCAAACCTCTGAAATAAGGAGATCAGCTGATTCCATAACAGATGTGGAGGAAAGTTGAATAACTTGTAACTGCAGTCAGGAGACAGTTTAATGAGCGGTTGTGTGACACAGCAGATCCTTTCACTGCCACGTGCCCTCGAGCCAGACACTGAACTGCCTCCTGTTATCTGCTGCGGGTTAGAGCTCCGGCTCCGGCCCTCGTTTGTTGCATTAACAGGTCGACTCACGAGCAGTCGGCTGTGAGATAATATGATCAGCACCTCATTAACTCCCAATTTAACTTTTGTCATTTAGAGGCGCGGTGATTAAGTGGAGAAACAATATCGGCAAAGCAGATTAGAGAATTTAAAAAAAGAGTTTGATTCCTTCTTTCACTGCTGTAAAATCCCCATGTACATAGAACATATATATATTATAATATGTAATAACAACAGAGGAGAGGATTTAGTGTCTTGCTCAAAGGCATGTCGGCCAGTGGTGATAAGTTTTAATTAGTGTCGATTGTACTTTATCCATCTGTATTTTACTATCATCTTTTATTTCGCTCCACATTTATCTGTCTTTTCTTTTTTGATTGATCACTTTTGCCTTTCTCTCCTTCCTTCCTCTTTCCTTATATCTTTCCTCCCTTCCTTCCTTCCATTATTCTGTCTATCTTACTTTTCTTCTTTCTTCTTTTCTACTCTTCTTTTCCATCCTTTCTTCCTTACTACCTTCCTTCCTTCCTTCCTTCCTGACATGTTTCCACATTACCTTTCCTAATCTACATCATCTTTCATTGAACCATATTTGTAAGTGACCCGAGCCCTTCACAGTGTGATGATGGACAACATGATATCAAATAGATAAGTAGACACATACTGGCCTAATAAGCGAAGCAAAGTGTGTTAATTTTAAGAAAAACACACACACACACACACAGACACACATTTTTGATCAAAGGCCAAAACAGGCTGAGAGACCATTGTCACTTTTCACTCATTATTTATATTTTTCTTTGCTTCCTCCTGTCTTCCTTCCTCTTCCTCCTCGTCCATTGTCCCTCCCTCTCTAAGAGGAATATGCGCTGTATATATTTATCATATCATATCCCATCATGCCCCTCTCCTCCTCCTCCTCCTCCTCCTCCTCCGTTCCTCTATCTCTCCGTCTCCATCTCTGCTTTTCCTGCAGTAGATTTATTCAGCAGCTCCACCAGAGAGGAACGATAAGAAGATAAAGAAGAGGAGCGTTTGTGTGTGTGTGCGTGTGTGTGTGTTTGTGTGTGTGTGTGTGTGTCAGAGAGAGAGAGAAGGACGAACGAGGCCCAAAGACACAGTGACAGACAGACAGAGATGTAGAGATAAAAGTTGTGCTGACAGTTGACTGATGTTGAAGCTGATATGAACAAGCTTCTGTACTCCCTGAGCAAGTGTGTGTGTGTGTGTGTGTGTGTGTGTGTGTGTGTGTGGAGAGAAATACGCATGTGGAAGACAAAGGAGGGAAGTGAAGCACGAGAGATGAGGAGAGAGACAGTGAAAAGATTGGAAGTGAGATATGAAGAGAGGGGGAGAGGGTCAGAGAAAACAGGAGAGAGGGAGGAAAGAAGGAAGAGATTCAGAAATGAGATATGAAGTAAAGAGAAAGATGAGTGAGAAGATAAACAGATATATGAGGAGGAGGAGGAGGGTATATAAGGAAGAGGAGACTAACAAGAGATAATGAGGAGAGAGAAACTGAGGGAGGAAAGAAGAGGAGGGTGAGAAATAAAAGTGGAAGAAGTAAAGGGAATAAAAGGTGATGGATGGTGATAAAAAAATATATAAAGGAGAGATGGATTTTGTGTAGAAAGAGGAAGAGAATGAGAGGAAAAACAAGGAGGAGGAGAAAAACTGGGAAATAAACGAAGGATCAATAAATCAACCAATCACACAAGGGCGTCGACTGGAGGAGATGAGAGAGGAATGAAAAGAAGGAGAAGAAGAGAGCAAACAAATGTTTGATTGAAGAAAAGAGAGAAAGAAGAAAAATAGGAGACGATAAACAAGAGGAAAGTGAGTCTTGATCCAGATGGTGTGAGAATCATTCATATTTGATGAGCGGAGCCATTTGAGGAGTGGGTGTTGTTGTGTGTGTGTGTGTCTATGTGTGTAGTTTTGGGCCATCCAAGTTCATCTGGAGGTGAGATAAACACATGAAAGGAGAGGTCACACACACAGACACAAACAAAAACACAAACACAAACACACACACACCCTCTCTGCGGGCGGCTGTGGCTGACCTGTCAGGGTTTGTGTTCATGCTGCAAAATACTAATGGCCACTGATGTTGCCCTGAGATACTGTCAGGCCTGTTTCCACACTCACAAAGAGACACACACACACACACACACACACACACACACCTCTAGCCTCTGATTAACACCTCTAACTCTCTTTTCTCTCTGCTCTTCCTCGTTCTGCCCTGCAGCTCTCGTCTCTCTCTCTCGTCTCTCTGTGTTTGTCCTCTTTGTCTCCGTCCTCTCTTCTGCTGCTTTCAGACGTCTCAGTGTAATGTCTGTTAAAACGTCCAGGAGAAGATGATGTGTGAACAAAGATGTTGATGCTAAAACCTCAAGAACATAGGGGATGTTCATTCTTCTTTCTCTCTTCCACATCCATCACTTCCTGTACAACCATATATGGCTAAGATTATCAAGTAAACTGCAGGGGTGTGAACTTTTTATTAAAAAGACAAAAGTGACATTTCTAAGAACATAGACGTTGAGTGGGAAACTATATGATACCACGGAACAATGTCAGTTTAATCTGAGCAGAGTCGCAGCGTGTCTGTTGGACTGAGATATTTTGGTAAAGCTTTTCACCTCTGGCCTCTCTCTCTCTCTCTCTCTCTCCCGCTCTCTCTCTCTCTCTGTCTGGCTTCTATTCAGGTGTTCACAGAGGAGACGGTGGCCTAGTTTTGGCTGGTTGGGCATCAGCCATTTACATATTTATTCACACACACACACACACACATACACACACACACTGGTGAATGAGGGAGCAAAGGGATTTCTCTTCCTCTGATGGCACCGAAGAAAAGAGGAGGAAAAGGAGGGACGGCCAGGGACGCTTGATAATGCCTCATTTCTTCTGTTACTGAAAAATTCCATTAGGAAAATTTCCAAGTCGATGACTCCAATGAATGAATGGCTCAAATGAATAGTTTCAGTAGATTCAACTGTTTTAATTGAAGCAGGTTTAATCCTCCGTAGAAAGTTTAGGGAGTGAACACGAGAAGAAGCAGAAACCAGTGTTCACTGGTTTCTGCTTCAGTTGAGTTTATTTAATTTCTGCTTGTATGAATCAACACGATGCAATAAAAAGAAGTGCAGCACGTGAACATGTTCAAAATCTAAACTTTGATTCATGACACACAGTAAACTGGCTCCTCAGCTTATGAAACTAAAAACACAAACAACCTAAATCCCATTATAACTCTAAAGCTTCTGTTGTTTAGGTTTGAAGGTTTGTTGATTAGCTGGTTTCCAAAATAAAAGGCGCTAACAAACCAGCAGAGCGTCAAACAGATTCTCCTCTGGGACCTAATAACAGGATGTGGAAATATCCTGTGCATATGTTAAAATATTCAGTGAGGAATAACTGGTAAGAATATCAAAAAATGTTTGCACATGCAGAACATAAATAACAAATGAGATGCATGGAAGAAGAGTTTCCATTTCCCTGAATAATCTGAGGGAATAACACGGAGCGAGAGCCCCTGGTGTCATTACTCTTATTTCTCTGCGTGGTGCATGTGCACTGCATCATTATGTGAGAACGCAGCCACGTTAATGAATATCTCCAACGACTCAACTTCCTGACGTCTGGAGGAATCGTCCCTGAGTCAAAATAACTGGAGGACAAATGGAAAAGTGTCACGTCTGAAGTCGGGCTTGTGTTTACGTCTCTTACGCTGCTGCTGTCAGTTAAACCTCCAGCTCCTCCGTGTGATGCTGAGCTTCACCTCCTCACACAGATCGATTCCGCCTGACGTGTGTGTTTTCGTGGCGGCTGCAGACGGAGCAGAGCGGATCACTGACCTCGGCACAGACTGAGGAAACAAGTGTCCAGCAGGATACAGAGAAATCAACCTGTGTTTGTTCTCTGGCATAATTTTGTTCAGGTTTATTCAGTATTATGAGTATGACGTCATTAGTAGTATAACTGAAGTAGGAATAGGTTTAGTGGGGATACATTGTTGTAATACTATAGTTGCAGGAGTCACTTGTCAGTACTCGTAGTATTAGTACAACAGAATGTATCTCCCTGTATTAATGTCCCAGATTGAGCCTCAGAGCAGCAGCAGCAGCAGCTCAGTTCTGCTTTGTACCAGTTGCTTCTCTGTTCCCAGAATCCCAGAGCGGAGCGTTCTCCTGGGTTCACTGACTCACACAGAGCTGCTACACACTCGTGTGTGTCTGTCTGCACTTTGTTCAGAGAGGTTCACTTACATAACGCCACGATTCAGAGGGAGAGGGAGACGGCTTAGAGGATCTCCATTTCCCACAGGAGGTGGAGGAGAGAATAAGAGATCACAGAGAGACCAGTTTAAAGTCTCAGTGTCTTCAACACATTATATCTGTTGTGTTGCCTTGAATCAACGAGACGTGAACTCACACGGGTTGTCATGAGTTGACACACACACACACACACACATGCACACACACACACTCTTACACTCATTAAGACACACCAAACACAGAATACTTTAAATACAAAAGAATATTCAGTGCACTGTATGATTTATAAAAAATGCAAAATGACCCGACAGATTTTGAGATATGTCCAGATAAATATCCAGAAACACACACACACACATACACACACACATGTATACACAAATAAAAAAATACATTTAGGCTCTCACTACACAGATTTCATGCAAAAGGATCCCACAGACATACAAATACCTGTGCATAAACACTTACGGACACACACACTCACACACACACACACACACACACACACACGCACACACACACAGTGAGTCAGAGTTGTGGAGCTGTAAAGAGTGAATATATAAGCAGCACAGGGGTGAAGCGTCTCTCGCAGCAGTTCCAGCCTCATGTTTTTCAAACAGTCTGAAAAACTCTGGAAAACACGAGTCTCTCTCGGCTCCGCTGGGAATCGAGCAGCAGCAGCAGCCGGCTAACAAGGAACCAGAGGAGACCGGGAAGTTGTTAAAATAATAATGTTTTTCTATAAAGAGAAGAAAAAAATTCATCCTCTTCTTCTGTCGTATGTGAAAATCTCTGCCTTTGTTCATCTGTGACACCCCCGCTCCTCCCAGCTCCACCAGCAGCAGCAGCTTGGAGCTGCAGCTCGACTCTGAATCCACTTTTATCTGTTTTTAGCTTCTTGCCACAGGGATTGTGTTGTTCCTCAGGTTGGCCTGTCGGGGGGGCAGCACAGGCCCTCCTGGGTGACACTGCTCTCCTTGGAGTCGCGTGGTGGGCGTTGCAGTAAGTTTAGAAGATGCTTTCCTCTGCCAGGATCTGCAGAACGTGTGACAACCTCGCCCCCTCCGCCTCTAAATTTAGTTGTTCGCTGGCTCACATTCACAACACAACAAAAAGTTTATGAGGACTGAAATGGAAGAGAAACTTTTACCAACAATCACTGCAAAGGACGTGGATTGTTTGACTCTGTGTGTGATTCAGTGACTGTGCAGCGTCACCTCCACTTTCAAATCCTCCCTTTCATGTCATATTTGTGCGGCATAATTTAAACAACACAAACATGAAATCAGTTTTGCAGCAACACAACCAGAGGCCGTCTGTTGGTGTAATCCCTTTAAATGGATCCGATCAGATGACTGTGTGGATGTGTCCTGATGTGGCTGAGATTACAGGGAACACTTCACTGTTCTGATAACGCAGCAGGATCCTTGTTGTGTTGTGAGATTTGCAAACAAAGTCGACACTGAGTGAGGATCGTGAAACAGTCGGTCTCTAGTTCCTCTGTTTATCGTAGCAGCCACATTGTCTGAATCTATATTAAACACAGCGGTGATGAAACACTCAAAGCCGAAAGTGAACACACACATTTGAACTTATATAGAGAGAGAGAGAGAGAGAGAGAGAGAGAGAGAGAGAGAGAGAGAGAGAGAGAGAGAGAGAGAGAGAGAGAGAGAGAAGGTAACCAGCAGCTACCTCCTCAACTAGAACCTCACTCAGCGCACAGACCTCTGCCAAGGCCGAACAAACACAATCATCTATTTCTTATCGTAGAGATATAAAGCGTATAGCGCCCCCTATCTCATCGGGGAGCACAGACAAGCAGCAGCAACAAGTGTGAAGGAGCAGGAAGGCGAAACACAACATCTCCAGCCTTGTGCATGTGGAGGCTCCTGGAACGTCCCTTCAGAAATCCAGCTGATGCTTCCACACCATGTTTGTTTATTTGTTTGTTTGTTTGTTTGTTTGTCAGCACAACTACAAACCTACTAGACAGATTTCCAGATTGTAAGGATGGAAATTGAATCCGACACCAAAACCCAGCAATTCTGAATCTGTAAAACAGATTATATTTTTACTACTTTCACAGGGAATCATTTATGGATCCTGATGAAAAGAACAGGCGTATATACATATTTCATAAGTGGACTGGTGGAGGCACACGCTTTTGTGTGGAGAAAGAGAGAGAGAGAGAATGAATCGTACAAAAATACAAACACAATTATGTCCTCGTTCACACCCTCCCTTCCTTTCCCTCGTCTGTCCATCTCCCTGCTTTTCATCCTGTCAGGTCGGAGGATCTGAAGTCAGACGAGGCTCTGAACAATAAAGCAGATGAAAGCTTTGTTGGTGAGAATAACAGAGGCTCTCTCTCTCTCTTTCTCTCTCTCTCTCTCTCTCTCTCTCTCTCTCTCTCTCTCTCTCTCTCTACCTGCTGAGCAGACTTCAGAGGCAGAGGTCTAGAGGGTGGGGGGGGGGGGGGTGGAGTGGGTGGAGGTAAGCAGCGATAAGAGAGGAGATAAGAGAATGGAGGACAGAAAGAGAGGAAGAGGAGGAGGAAGGCAGAGGATGGGGGACGGAGAGAGGAGAGCAACACGGTGAAATAGATTAGACAACAGGGAGCAGTGAGGCAGAGGAAGTGATAGAACACCAGAAGAAGAAGAGAAAAAGAGACACAACAAAACGAATCAATGACACAAATATCAGACAACGAAACCACCGGGGCCTTTTGTACGAGGTGAACTCACGCCTCCTCGGGACCGAGCTAATTGCTGGAGGCTCGGTTTGTGTTTGTCATTTCAATGGATTGTTTATGGAACACATGATCTCTGCTGAGGCAAACGCACACGACGTGAGTGTGAAGGAAAGTTAGAGGGAAAGTTTCCATCGTCTGTGTTTCACGTTGTTTTCTCTGTTACGTCCGTATAGAATAAAAAAAACATATATAACACATGTGTGTGGATAATGAATTCAGAGCCTGTCACGTTTCACTAGGAGAGAGTTAGCATCCAGATATTCTATTACTCCGTGTGTGTGTGTGTGTGTGTGTGTGTGTGTGTGTGTGTGTGTGTCAGGCTTCTTCACACTGGCAGGAAACCATCACTCACTGTGTAGCCCCAGGTCAGACACACACACACACATGCGCACAAACACACACCCAGAGAGTAGTAGATGGATGTTTGGAGGCAGGCAGAGGGAGAGGTTTTCCACATGGAGGATTCTGTACAATGGATCTGTGGTCACTCTACATCACACACCCACACACACACACACACACACACACACACACACACACACACAAATGCACAAGGAGACACACTAAATATATTGATGCAAAAATTGTGTGTGGGTTCTTCTGGGTGATGAATGAAGCAATATTTCAGTCTAAACTAGCATCCAACCACAGATGGTGGTATAGAGAAATGCTTATACATTACACACAGTCACACACAGTCACACACACACACACACACACTCTTTCTCACTCTCTATATCTCACGCAGACCCACACACACACAAACGCACCCACGTACAATGCTGTGAAAAGCCCATCTGTCAGTGCGACAGGGTCTGCAGCTTAGAAGAATCACCTGTCTTATTACACACACACACACACACACACACACACACACACACACACACACACACATACAAGTTCTGTATACGCACATCTATATGCAAACACACACACCCAGAGAAAACGTGTTCACACAGACACACACTCATTAAACTCTGCAGAGAGCGTTGTGTTGTTTCATTGTCGAAAGCCCCGAGGCCAAGAATCTCAGTGCCAGGCAAGTATTAGCAGCAGTCACACACACACACACACAAAGACACACACACACACAAAGACACACACACACACACACACACACACACACACACACACACACACACACACACACACACACACACACTCATGTTTCAATGACTTCAGAGGACATTACTTTATTCAAATCCAGGGGATTTATTCTAACCTTCACCATAACCAGTGGCGGACTGGGACGATAATTCAGAACGGTAACTTGACTCCTTCCCAGTAAGAGCTCGAGACTAGTAAACAAGTAGGAGACGCAGGAACTCACTGAACTCTGCCATCTTTTTAATGATGTCATCTTTTTCAACCCTCATTAGAATCTGCTTCTCTGCTGTCACAACCAAAACAGTGAAAATATGATATTTCCAGGGGCTTTTACTTTGAAATCCTATTGTCCTGATATTGTCCGAGTGAGACTCTGAGGTTTGTCTTCATTATAAAGTCGAACTAATTAGTCTCAATTTTCTCTGAAATAGTTTCACATGCAGTCGTAGTTTCTAATCATTTCATTTTATTTATTTATTTATATTAATTTCAATGATACTAGAGCAAACACAAGCATATCAACCGAAACACACAAACTAGATGAGCTACACACCTTTCCCTTTTCACACACATGTATAAAATGACACAACAGACATCTAGAACTACACATTGACACATACACACACACAAGAACACACACTGTTTGCTTTGTGCGATGCCAGGTTGCCTGCAGGTCTGGTACCGAGGGCCTCTGCTGTCCTAGTTGTTCTCCATCCAAACCTCTCTCACTCACTCACACACACACTCACACACACACACAAACAGACACACACAGACTGAAAAGTGAGGGAGAAGCAGAAGCACAGAAACAGCTTCTTTAAACATCAGGATGTTTTGTCGTGTGTATTTTTGTGAATAAATGAAATAAATCAGTCGACGTCCTTGAGCAGAACCTCAAACGCCTCCTCACACAGAATCCTGAGCTGAACTGATGAATCTCACTGAACGAGGAGAAAACACAACAAACACCTCATCTGAAAACTTCTTCTGATATCAATCAACCAAAGAAAGTGTTCGTCCACGTTCAACAGCACCTGGATCTGCTTGTTTCCTTTCTTCATCCCAGTGCATCAGAACATCACTGTTTATGTTGTGGTGCATTCAGGGCCTCGAGAAAACTTCAGTGTTATTTACTATCAAGGCATTTGGCTCCACTCCCCTTTCTTCAATTTCTAGCTGCTCTGTTTTAAAGTTTAAATTCAAACTGACAGGGGAGCTCAGGGAGGAACATCTCATGACCTCTGGGTTCGGGCTTGATGTCCTCAAACGATTTCAGGGACCGTGAAACTTTTTCAACAATTCTCCTCCCGTCTTTTCAAATGTCACATTTCAATAACTTAACTTTGCTTTGATTTGGTCTCAGGACACCGACTGAACTCGGACGCCCTCATCAGCATCACGCCACTTGACATTCACACAGTTCTGTCCTCCGAACCTCGGGAGTACCACCGGCCCATTAACGATGCTGGTCGAGTGCCTTGCTCAAGGTGACTGCAGGAGGGGACGGCGTGTCACATTCAATCAGGCAGGAGATGCCTTAAAAATAACTTTGGCAGAATAAAACCAGGAGGCTGATGAGTTATTTTCCCGAGGGCGCGGGGGAGAGAAGGTGTGAGTTACCTGATGAAACGTTTAGTTACTGGACGTTTGATCTAATCTCATCTCCCGGGACACACACACGTTATTCTGACCCAGTTTGCTGGTGAGTGATGACGCCTCCTGAAAACAAATGAACAAACTTAACATTAAACACCAATCCAGTTCAAAGGCTCCTGGGTGTCAGACTGATGTGATAATTTGGAGATGATATCCATCTTGATTTGTCCAGGGAACGTCCACTGAGCCGTAACCTTTATCTGGAAAACTATTCTTCATTTCCACTCAGCTCCACTTCTGCCCCTGTGCCACATTAGAACCTCTGCAGTTTGCTGAAGGGCACTCCTGCAGCAGGTGTGGAAGAAAAACCAGTAAGTGCTTTGTCATAACGATTTTGAGGAATTAACTTATAGTGCACGTGTGAAAGAGGAAGTTTTACTCTGCAGGCAGATTTCCAGGATTGATCCATGAGGCAGAAACTAAAGTTGTTCCTGGTTAATTGAGCCATACAGAAGCTTCATGAGGTTTTAACGCCTCCATCGCTTTTTCACTTCCATTATTTTCATCCACTGTTGATTTATACCAGCTGATGAAAATGATCAGACAAAATGAAGCTTCTTCCTTCACTGACTACACAGGAAAACATTCATCAATGATCCTAATTTAAACTCTGAATGTTATGTAACTCCACGTTAGACACACACACACACACACACACACACAAACACACACACACACACACACACACACAGTGTAAACCAGCCTCTATAATATTTATTGGCTCTACCATCTGTGATTCAGGTCTCGTCTAGTGATGCCTTGAGGCTGAATGTTGCAGGAAGTGATGCTGAAAGAGAGTTGTGTTCCTCCCTCTGGCCTTCTCCTCCCTTCATCTGTCTCACACACACACACAGACACATGAACACACACACACACACACACACACACACACACACACACACACACACACACACACACACACACACACACACACACACACACACACACACACACACACACACACACACACACACACACACACACACACACACACACACACACACACACACACCAGCTGAGGACTGTGTTGTGATCAGGGTCACAGTCGGACCAGGCCACGGAGCTAAAAGTGGAACATCACTGACATTGATCTATGACTTGCTCCCTGTAAACCTGAGTCTAATTAGAGTTAATGATATTTTACTTTGGGTCTTAAACCAGGTGAGAACTTTACATCTGTGCATTTGTTCTGTTTCATTTTTATACAAATTCTGGTGCAGCTTTTGTCGATATATATTGAGCACATTCAAAACAACAGGGGCCGAAGCTTTAATACAATAACGGCAGAAGAAAGCACGACATCTTCTAGAGATCCAACTTTCTCTTCTCCTTATCGATCCCAAGAAGACAAAGCTAATAATCATATTTTTTACATTGCATAATTAATAGGAATGAACATTTTAAAACACTCCACTCCATCTTATATAATGCATCAGTCCCGGTCGACACTGTTGTTCATCATTATGAATAACTCAGTGGTTACTGGTCCAGCTGCAGTGATTCCCAGCTCATGATTTCAGTTTGGATGTCGTGTTCCCAGTCGTTCTTATCGAGGCTCAGCTGTACCATGAGCATAATGCTAACTTAGCATGTTAGCATGCAGAGCGTGAGCATGTTTACATGCTATGATGAGCTCAAGGAGCACGGCTGAGCTCACAGCTGAATCTTTAAAGAAGAAAACACAGTCGAGTCTGAACTCATATTAGTGGGTTCACATGAATTCGGCTCATTATTTTTGAAAGATGAATGAATCAAAATGAATAAAATGGACATGATGAACATGGGTCACCATGTGGGGCCTCAGGAGGAATTAGACTATACACCTGCAACTATTGGACATACTAGCTGTCAATCAAATAGTTGTATCTACTCCGCAATACATCCGGTGATTTATGATCTATTTGACTCTAAACGATCATAATTTACTAAATGACCATAGACCCCTACAGAAACTACCAGTGGAGTCGCCCCCTGCTGGTCATTTGAGGGAATACCGGTTTCAGCAACTTCTGTATTGGTTTTCCGGACCCGAACTTAACATCCATTTTTTAATCAGCGTCTACGGTTTAATGGAGAAGTTTTAAAGAGGAGACAAAAGGCAAACACAC
>NC_070642.1:21857065-21884565 GCF_947347685.1 Pleuronectes platessa | reverse complement strand
GTTTTCTGTGTTTTCGGGGCATCAGATGTTAGAAGACGGGTAAAATATGAATCCATAATTACATTCATAATTATCATATGAGGTAAAAAAAAGTAATTACCGCCAATATAATCTTTATTGCATGAATGGAGCATTATTATATTATTACATTATGTTAATGGGGGGTTATTGCATTAGTGAAAATCTCCTTTATCTGTCATGCCTGACATTTATATTCTGCACCTGCACTTTGCATCACATCTCTTTCCCAGAGTTCCATGCAGGTGGATAAAAACACTGAAGACGTGACGCTCGCAGCCGAAAGCAAAGCTGCTGCTCCGCCATGAGAACACAAGATCCACGCGTGGGTAAAGACGCAGGTTGAGAAGCAGTGAGTTCCACGGAGAAGCTGTTAGCGAGTCTAATTAGGTGAATCAGAAGGAAATGACAGTCGCTGCTGCTGTGAAGCTGAATCTGTGATCTTCAGACCACAGTGAGCCGCGGAGATGGAGATAATTTAAATGTTCAGAGCCCAGAGGCTTCAGAAGCTGGTTTCATGTCATGTTAGGGGAGTGTGTGTGTGTGTGTGTGTGTGTGTGTGTGTGCGTGCGTGTGTGTAGAGGGATACTGTACTCATCCTCTCTGAGTCACAGGCAGCCAATTATAAAAACCCAACGGCCACCTCTCCTCCTCTCTCTCCATCTGCCTCACTCATTTCCTACCTCTCTCGCCCTTCCTGTCTCATCCTCCATATCTGCCTTATCCTCCCCTCTCGCTCTGTTTCTTATCTTTGCCACTGCCTTCCCCTCTTTCTCACTCTATATATAAACCCCTGCTTCATTAATAAACCCCCGTTGAGGTAAAAACCAGTGGAGTAGCTGAGGAGACAGAGGAGGGAAGGAAAGAACAGGAGATGAAAGCCGGGGAGAGAGGTGAAGAGTTGAGAGGAGATAAAAGCCGAGGAGAGGAGGATATGAAAGCAGAGAGAGGAGCGGTGGCGATGAGAAGAGACAGCGGGGGAAATGAGAGGAGAGGGCAGATTAAATTAGATTAGTTTTGACTCTATTCATGCCTAAATGGAAATTTAATTTACACGGCGGGAGGTGCATTAGAACAATATTTCACCCCAGTTCAGCAACATTTCCTGTTTCCACTCCTCCTCCTCCTCGGCTCCCATTAAGAGCATCGACTCGAGTCTGTTTGCTAAACGTTGTAATAAACGCTCGGCTGTCGTGTTTAACCCTGAGCTACAGACCCATCGTGTTAATGAGGGAAGAAATGGAAGAATCCTTCTGCTGCAGGTTTTTTTACAGACAAATCTGAATATTAGGTTCACATCTTTTATTCCATATCACTCGGGGAACATCTGGTACAAACAGGATTTTCCTTGGGAAAGTTTTTTAATAGTTCACTTGTCAGAGTCATTATAAGGAGACGTGATGTTTTCTCTAGTGTGTTTCTGTGAATGTAAAGTCAGGGGTGAGCTCCAGGAAACATGAAGCTCCTGAGAGAACTAATCAAGATCTGGTTTATACAGACGCATCATGATGACATCACGATAGCAGCTAGTGGGACACGCCCCCTAACAAAGCCGGATAAATCGGCTGTGATTCAATTCAGAGGAGCCGCTCTACGAATCCTCCAAAGGCCACGTTGACCCCCCTCCAGAGCGGGGGTCAACGTTTCCTACGTGCACTGACCCGGTGGACCAATCACAACACAGTGAGCCAACTGGCCAATCAGAGCAGACTGGACTTGGTAGGTAGGGGCCTCCTGATCAGAGGAGCTGCAGATTTGAGGAAAGTGATGAAAACCTTATCAAGCTTAAATGTATGAATCTGAACAGGAGCAGAACATGTTGCGTATCTTTAAGTATTATGAATATTATCACGACTGGAAGCTGGTTGGGTTTTGTCAGATAAGTTAATGTCCAGCTGTCTCTGTGGGTCCAGTACATGTGGTCACTGTGGAGCGGTCATTAAACTGGCCGACACACGGAGGCTTCACGTTGGTTTGCATCAACAATTTTAATTATCTTTTTATTGTAACTTCACCTGGAGGAGAGACAAGAGCTCCCGCTTTAATTCCCTGAGTCGGTGACGCGTGTCATAAAGCAAAAAGTAATTTGAGGAAGTTTCCTCTGCTCAGTTTTCCAGAGGAACTCAGTCGACCTGGCGTCGCGTCCAGGGCAGCGATCGTGACTCATGTGGCGCGTTCACACAAAACAAACACAGCCTGTGTTCCCACTGATTTACTGTCCAATTTACAATGCTTATCTGTAGATACAAGGGAGTAATAATGAGTCACCACGCTGCGAAGCTGGATGAGGCTTCAGAGCTGGCATCCGCAACACTATCGGAGTTTTCATTAATAATTTACAGAGCAGCCTCCGCAATCCCTGACCCAGAGGAGGAGGCAAAAGAAAACTAAACAGATGCTCCGATACGGACTCAACCCAAAACTAATATTTCAAGAGAGGAAGGGTGTGTCTGGAGGAATGTGCTCAGTGATTTGTGGAGGAGTTTTTAAAAATTAAGGCCATGGCCCAGAAATCTCTGTCCGTCTGAATGTGATGTATCATGAGAAGCTTTCATCTCATCAGCTTCACACTCAGCATGTGTGTTGTTTAGGGCCAAAGGAAGTGCCGATTGGAGTTTGGTGCCATTTGGACACTTGACACGTATAATATTAATACAAATTGGAATAAACATTGGTCTGTAGTGGTCAGTGGGGGCAGGCTGATCACTTCCTATTGAGCAAGTAGCCTTTAAAGTAAAAGCACAGTGTTCGTTTTGCCGTTGCAAAGCTGCATATTGAGGTGATTTATAGATACTCACGCATCTCAATGTGCACCGTCACAACACCTGAGCCTCTTTCTGTTTCACTCTCGCTCTCGCCTGGTACTTTCATTTCTCTGGTGAATCGTTGACGAGCTGAAGCTGTAGCTGATCGTAGCAGCGGCAGCAGAACGTCTCCCCTGCAGGAGCCCGTGTTTTCAGGTGAATTGATTTTCAGATGCAGCAGCAGATACCTCACGCTTCACCAGGTGACCGGAGAGCGAGGACAAGCTCACAGGCGGAAAAAGACTTTGCAGCGTTTGTTTCTTCACGTGCGAGAGGAGCTGATTTATGTTTTCTTACTGTTTTTTCGTGTCTGTTGCATTGTGACATCATATCCTGGTTATGTTCATAAGATATAAGATATATTTTGTGTCCACAATGAAGATTAAGTCGTACACAACAGAGCAGCTTCCTCAAACTTTACTTTGCCAAACGACATTTTGCGCTAGTGACTCATTTGGAGTCTGCGATACAGACAAAAGTTTAATTTACATGTGATTTGTTTGTCTCTGACGTCCATGTCCCATCTACTAACATGGAGGGGGCAGGGTTTATGGTCTTTACTATAGCCAGCCACCAGGGGGCGATCAAGACGGTTTGACTGCTCTTATATGGAGTCTTTTCCTTTCCTCGTCCCTTATCCTCTTTCCTTTCCTTTCACTGACTCGCCTCCTTCCCTTTCAACCAAGCTTCCCTCCTTTTCATCCCTCCCTCTAATCTGTCTCCTCTTCCTTCCCTTTTCAAACTCAACCCCTCAAACCAAGTCGTCTCTGCTTCCTCCGGCTCCAGTGTCTGTTCATTTCTGGTCCTTTTCTTCTCCTCTTCCCCTTTTCCCTCCTCCTACTCCTCCTCCTCCTCTTCTTCTCTCTTCTCTCTTCTCTCTTCTTCCCAGCTTTGGTATGAAATTGGTTTTCTAAGTGATTTATGAACGATGAGAGGCTTATAAGGAGTTTATGTCGTAACTCTTCATTACTTCACTATTAACTGTCTTCCTCTTGTTCTCTCTCTCTCTATGTGTGTGTGTGTGTGTGTGTGTGTGTGAGAGTGTAAACCATTTAAAAGGCACCTTATAATGGGTTCAGCGTTGATGGATGTCATTACGGAAAATAGTCCAGAGAATTCATTACTTAATTTTTTGTTGCTCAATTTCCAGAGACTCTTGAGATGAGTTTCACTAAGACATCTCACAGCGACGCACAATCGTAAATAAACCCGACCCACCCACACACACACACACACACACACACACACAGAGCGAATCATCCCACACAAATATAAATGGCCGGTGTGTTGGCGTCTCTTCAGCCTCCAGACGACCACGAGACAGACTGAGAATCTACATTTCTGCTCAGAACACTGTGGCTCGGTGATGTAAACACGCTCTAATTGAATCAACCTGCACTCAAGCAAACAAACACATCTCTGCCTCCTCATTATTCTTCTCCTCTGTGAGACCCAGCTAAGTGTTTGGCGGCTCATATTTCCTGTCGAGCCGTTTGTGCTGTAAGTTACGAGCGTTTCTCCGTTAACAACAATCCAGTGGCCGACACGGCTGCTGTCAAACCCTAAATGTGTAAATTGAAACTCTGTGCTTGGAGGCGCCACAATCAATACCTCGTCCGCGGGACAGGAAGACATTATTTCTCGGCTCAGTGTGTGTGTGTGTGTGTGTGTGTGTGTCATCACATTGTGTTGCATGCTTGGGGGCACGCTGTCTGCTGCAGGGATGAATACAGTGTAGATGTGAGAAGGGAAATCACTGTCATTTATTCGGGGGTGTGGATCAGTTAGAGCGATCGCTGTCTGAAGTGCAGACAAGAGGAGTGAGGCGGTGGGAGGTGAACAGTCTGAGACACACACACAGACACACACACACAAGGAGAAGAGTGGTGTTGCATGAATGTGTATATAACGCTGTGGGAGAGTTGTGGTACCTTATGTTGTGTTCTACCAGTCAGGCACTAATTTCAACGGGGAATAATTCTAGTTAGGTTTATAATCAAGGCACTCGTGGACCTGCAGTGACTCCCTTGCACTATTGGATCGGCTGGAGGTTGAATGCCTTGCTCAAAGGCAACATAGAGGCTGGGAGCGGGATTATCATGACCCACAAGACCATACAAAACTTTGTTGTGACCACGTCAACGCACTGTGTGCACAAAACATGACAATTGTCTGAGGCTTAGTTTAAAGACATGTCTTTGTATGTTATGGTTAGAGATGTGTGTGTGTGTGTGCGTGTGTGTGTGTGTCTGTGTATGTCTGTATGTGCCCAGCTATGAAGAAATATTTTACTCATTTAAGAAAAGTATCGATCATTGTGTGATGATTATTGTTGATTGTGTGACGGTGGTTACAAACAACTCAACGATTAAAGTTTATCGAGACAGAGAAGGAAAAGGAACTATAGGATCCACTCCCTCCTTCGATTTTCTTTTGGTTAATAAAAAGCGACTCCACCTTTTCCCTCTAACAAGCCTCCGTCTGTTCGCAGCCATAAAGCAGCGGTGACATATTTCTGGCTGATTGGTGGCTCCAGGCAGACGTGTGGCGTTTCTCACTTCCTGTCCCCGGCCCTGGCCTCTGAAGCCGGTACAGGAAACGAGGATCCGAACCTTCACTTTGATGCGACGCTGGCTTCTCATCCCGGCTGCTCTCACATTCCCTTTAATGTTTTCTCCTTCGCTTTTCATTCTGTATTCTCTCACTCTCTGATGCTGAAAACTGAACTTTTAGTTTCATTCTTTGTCTCCTCGTCTCAAACTAATTGTTTTATTGCTGCTCTCCGTCTCTGCGTCCTTGTGTTTGAGGTCGTTCGCTGCAGCAACACAAATAAACTCATCTGCAGCCTGGAATACTCTAAATGTAAATGCTACTCTTACTGTACCGTGTGAATAAATAACCTTCGGCCGTGTGCGTGGCTCTGTTCCATAATGTATGCGCACTGCTTTAAAAAGAAAATGATTCAGTCAGCACACATGCATCGATGACCGCTGGATAAAAAACCTTAATACCGCTGTGTGTGTCCTCAGCAGAGACGTCCTCACTGGGGCGAGGACTCAGGCTTTAGAGGATTTACAACACTGCATCTGTTACTGTGGACAATTTATTAATGATAAAACTATTATCATCTAGCTGCCGGTGTTATATTGTTATTGTTATTATTATTTGACAGTTCTTGAATATTTAAAGATTGAACCTAAAATCTGGTTTTCAAGCATCTGAACAAAAACTGAATCAAATAATTTAGATTTTGCCTCAGCAGCACAAACTCAATTTCATGTAGAAATGTGTTTTTACTGAATCTGAAATTTTTGACAACTTTTATGTGGAGCGCATTGAATTAACTGACCTGTTCCTGATCTAAATTATTCGATAAACTACGAAGATTTTAAAATAAGTTTCACAATAACACATAAAGTTTTAAGATAGAGTCTCTGATTACTGTTTAGTTAGGATCAGGTCATTTCCCTTTCATGTTAAACACCATGAAACTCAGACTCTTTCCTCCGTGTGTGCACATATGAACTAGAAAGGCACAATAACTTTTATTGTGAAAAACATATTTTGATTCACAATATTCGCGTCATTAACCAGATCTGCACCCTATCATGTAGATCTCTTCTTCAAGCTGCTCGGGGAGTCTCTTAAAAACGAGTCAGGTATCTTGAGCTGTGAAAGGCAGCAGCAGCAGAGGTGACCCAGCGGTTCAGCGGGGGGGCGGAGGGATCTATTGTAACGTGGCAGCAGAGTTCGTTTAATCCCCGTCCCGGTGCAGCCTAATCCAAATGGAGCTCTGAATAGTCCTGGAGCTAATAGCCTCCCAGTAGCGTCTCCATTGGCTCTGCCTGCAGATTAATACCAGGTCTGTTCTGCGTCTGTGGTTGTGAGGGACGTTTCCTTTCGCCTGCTCAGCTCTATCTACCTTTTATTCTTTAACCCATGAATTAAACCAGGCAGCTCGACGGAGAACAAAGTCTTTTGTGAAGCCGCTGCTTTATGTGTGATCATCATCCGAGACGAGACTTTAACAGATGATTTAAAAACAATATCACTGAGAACATCTACAATAAAATCAAAACGTAGCATTTAACACATTTATTTAAATCACAGTTATCAGAGTTTTTGAGTTAAGACAGCTTTGTTTTTATGACGCCTTAAAGCACAGACTCAATAAAAGAGGTGTTGTAAAATTGCACTTAAAAACCCAATAAAAAGGAAACTATCAATAAATGATTTGAAATCCATTCAGTAGTTTTTGCTTAATGTTGCTTACAAACAGACACAGGGACGGGGGGTGAAAACATAACCTCGATAAAGTGAATAATATAGAAACGTGTCGGTTTCTGAAGGAGTTTCTCTCTTCTAAGATTTTAAATGTCAACAAATAGGATAAACTGAGTGCGACACATTGAAACACGTGTTCTGTGGATTGAGTAAACAAGTCAACACGTCTTCTGTGGATTGAGTAAACAAGTCAACACGTCTTCAGAAGACTTTCTGTCCCGTGACGCTCGGAATGTTTCTGAAGATTCTCCAACATGTTTTTGTCAAGATGCTCAGATTTCATCAACATTTCATGCTCCTCTGTGGCCCAGCAGCTTTTCATCAGCAGATTTAAACATGAATCACGTTCAGGGCGGAAAACAAGAATGTTTCTAATCAGCTGACGATTCGAGGAAACGAGTATTAACTCATTATCTGCTGGTTTCTGACTCTCCACCACTTCCACTTTATTACAGTGGTGGACTTGATTAGAGGGAATTAACGATGTGCAGCCCTGAGCGAGCAGAGGTCGAAGCCTCTGTCACCGGGGGGGGGGGGGGGCAGATCGATGCTCAGTTAGCCACTGACAACGCAGCCACACAGACGCACACAGACACACACTCACAGACACACACTGGTCCGCACCGCTGAGGAGTTTAAATGTCAAGATGCAACGATCAGGGATTATTGTAAATGTCATATTAGGAAGAAATATACATTCGCTGGCTGATGAATCACGAGCAGCTCGTCAGTGCAGGAGATAAACGTGTGAATCATTCGATGAGTCAAAGTTCACGAGGAGCATTTCTCTCTCACGCGTCGAGTGTAGAAAACGATTTCACCGATTTTTTTGTCGTAGCCCTAAGAGGACGCTTCCCGGTCAGCTCGCTCTGATTAATAATCACGGGTTTGCTCAGTTTCCCAACGCAGCCGGTTATATTACGATATATTACAAGATCAAGCTGCGACACAATCATTAAGATTATTTTGTAAATATCATCTTCATCCTTGAGCTTTGTCTCGTTAGGGGCCCAGTGGAGTGTTGACACGTTGTGCATTTAATATTCATCAACCTAAGTGAAGCCGTCGATTCTGAACATGAAATCAGATCCAGGAGACGTTTAGAGAAAGTGATCGAGATGAAGAGAAGCTTCTCTCGTCCGTCACAAGAGAGAGAGAGAGAGAGAGAGAGAGAGAGAGAGAGAGAGAGAGAGAGAGAGAGAGAGAGAGAGAGAGAGAGAGAGAGTGTGTTGGACGAGTGCAGAGACAGACTGGGTCACGTTCTGCTGGCAGAGAAAACAGTTTCTCGTCTTTCCACAAGACATGCTGTCACCCCCTCAAATAGAACCAGCACAAACACACACACACACACACACAAACACACACACACACACACACACACACACACACACGCAGACACACACACACACACACACACACACACGCACACAGAAGGCCCGGTGCATCTTGAAATAGCCGTCAGTCTGCCGGGTCCAGACACGACTCTGACAGCTGCACTCGGGCTCCAGCAGGTTCTCGGTGTTGCATTTCAAACAGGAATACATCTGTGTCATATCAGACATGACACCCTCGTGTAATTGTAAATCAGATCATTGTGAAGAAACTGATCCCTCAGCTGTTTCCAGACGCACCCTGTGGTTCACATGTGGAGACGGCAGCAGGAGCCTGTTGAGTCACAGTTTATTAATATTGCTTTCACTTTGTGGACAAATCGCTAAAGAGGAAGTGATTCTATGAATGTTCAGCATCTGTGAATATTTGTATCATATTCGACATGGTGATGAAAAATTCATCAAATCATCAAAATGATCAGATGAGACAGTTTTTATTACCTAACTCCTACAGAGCCTGTTAGTTATCAATACTGCACTTCCTTGAACCGTTAACAAGACACAAGCCGAGTGTGAAGGAGATGAGATGAAAGGTTCTGGAGATGTAAGAGCCACAAACACACAAACACACACAGATTTATAAAACACACATAATGAGACTAACTTGAAAAGTTCATGTTGCTGCTTTTAACTGAGGATGAAGAAAAAGTTTTTTATTTTACAAACCATCCAGCAGTGCAACGTGCCGGCTGAACGAGGCAGCTGAGGAAAGACTGAGTCCTCTCTCCTCCTCCTCCTCCTCCTCCTCCTCCTCCTCCTCCACTGTCCCTCGCTCTATTAACCCGAGATATTTGCATGGACTGTTCCATTAGACGGCTGGACAGCAGAGCAGATGAGACCGGAGACGGAGGAGAAGAGGACGAGCGGCAGCACAGGGCCTCACTAGATAATGATACAACCCCCCCCCCCCCCCCCCCCCCGCCCCCCCGCACCCTGACAGAACAATTTCCTCTCTCTCTTCGTCTTCCATCCACCTCTCTCTCCCTCCCTCACATACATGGCTGTCTGATGAGGCTGTCATACTGGGCGATCGCCTGATCCATCTCTCTCTCTCTCTCTCTCTCTCTCTCTCTCTCTCTCTCTCTCTCTCTCTCTCTCTCTCTCTCTCTCTCTCTCTCTCTCTCTCTCTCTTCCTTTCTTTTCCTCCGTCTTTCTCTCTGTCTCTCCTCCCTCCATTAAACTTTTATTACTCCTCCTCTCTCTATCTCTCTCCGTCTCTCCCAGGCTCCCGGTTCCCTTTCCCGTCCAATTCAGAAAATTACAATCCATGAATTTATAGAAGACTGTGATGTGGAGCGATCGGTGTTATTATTATGATCACCTCCGTTTCACTGATCCTGGCTCATTTGCTTTCATTTTTATTTTATTCCCTTTTTCTTCTCCTCCCTAATCTCTCCTCTCTCGCTGGATGATGAACAGCCGACTCTCAGCTTCCCTCGCCAGCGTATAAAGTTTAATGTCGAGAGGAGAAGCCACCGTCTGGGTGATGGATGCCAGGTCGCTATCAGAGGTCGGAGGTCACACTGATCTATAAACCGACTACAGCTGTGTCCCAGTTCAGACGCTGCATCCTTCAGCAGCCCAGCGATTAGTCTGTCTCCTTTCAGAGGGGAGAAATATGTCCTTCCATTCCAGTGAACAGGCGAGTACGCAAAGTAGCAGCAAAGTATTTAACGAGGTGCCGATAAGTTGGAAATCCTCCCTAAGACAAGCTTTCATAGGCCACACCATCAGAGACCGAGTAGATCAAGTCCTCAGGAGGATGCAGCCCCTGAATTAACAGAAATATTATTGATTCAATTTTTCTGGAGATTTTCAAGTCTTATAATCCACAAAAACTTGCTAAGTCCGTCACTCACTGTCTGCTCAGCTGTCAGGGGGAGTCTGGGGCTCAGCATCTCGATCGAGGTACGACCCGCTGTACACCCTGAGCCGCAGACGCCATTTGTTTCACAACATGTGTTAAACTGTCGTGAGGCTGATTCCCTAGTGAGATCAAAACCACTTCATGATTCCTGACTTTGTTTCAAGGTAAACAAGTTGTGACTAAAAAAGGAAAAATGATATCGATGCTTTGATTTTCATACAAAGTGCATCTGTAATTCTAATTAAAAAATAACTGATGTAGTTACTAAACTGATGTTGTTATGCATCATTAGACCCAGATAATTCATCTGCTGAGATTAGAGGAAATCAGATTAATGTGGATTTCAGTGAATTCATTGGTCTCTTTGGGAAAATTAGGTCGTGTAGCTATAAAGAAAATATTTTATTCAACAGTGCAAAGATATTTCATGATGTCTTTTAACCTTGTGTTTACAGAGAAACTTCTATTTATTTATTTATTCATTTTATATTCTGTATACAGCATCTATGTGTTTTCAAGCAGCAGACATATTTCCAATTTAAATCCCCAAACTAAATGAAATGTATTTTAAAGCTGAATCCTGAATTCACTAAATACAAATCCTCCCACCTTTGTCCTCCCTGTCAGTTCTCGAGGCTTTTCCTATTTTATATTCTGGTTTCTGTGACCTCTGACCCCCAAACTACCCACTCTCACTTTATATAGGCTGACCTGAGATCTGAACCTTCTCCTGCCGGGAGAGTTACAAAAAAATACAAAATACAAAAAACGCAGGCTCAACACTTGAAAGTTGAAAATGTCACAAAACAACCCAGTGTATGTGTGTGTCTGTGTGTGCGTGTGTGTCTGTGTGTGTGTGTGATAACTCGTGTTTGACAAAGTCTTCACGCCCGAGCGAGCCACTTAAAGCCAGTCAGCTAAATGTAATGTAATGTGAGGCCATGTTTCACTCGACTAGAGCATCTATACATTTCACCACGCTCGATTTGAGCTGATGAGCGCTCGACCTCCGCCGTGATGATCCATCTGCATTCTGGGTATTTCTCAGCCGTCGTTATTAATCACTCGGAACAAGTATACCCCCCCCTCCCCCCCCCCGCTCGCTCTCTGCACTTCCTGCTCTGTTTGTTTTATTTGTGTCTGTGTGTGTTTACAGGTATACACACTGTGTGTAGTATCTATGTGTATATAACACACCCCACATGTTAATGGACTGTGTTTATATAAAGCTTTCAGTCCTATTGACCACTCACAGTTCATACAAGTCACAACACACACTTCTATACGCAGCCATTTTTGCCAACAGGGGAAAATTGGAGTTCTTGCAAACACTGTCTCTCGTACGACAGGATCGAACGGCCGACCTTCTGGTTGACGGACGACCCGCTCAACCTCCTGAGCCACAGCCGCCCACCACCTCACGGACTTTCACAATCACAAAAGCTGGATTACAACGTGAACAAAATGTAGGAGAGCCACACAAAAATATTTCAAGAGATCTCTGAAAAATTTAGCAAGTATGACGAATATATTATGGGGCGCTGCACAAAAGTTGGGAATTTAATGGGTTATTTAATCCTGCTTAGGGCGTCAAAAAGGCATGTGTGTGTGTGTGTGTGTGTGTGTGTGTGTGTGTGTCTGTGTGAGTGTAAGTCAGGATCTATATGAGCCTGTTCAGCCTGCTCTCTGTGCACTTCATCATGCTGAGCTGGAACATATTGCAGTTGTTCGACAAAAGCCGGAAGGAGGAAACAAATTCAGGCTGAAATTCTGTAATCGTTACAGAAGAGCCAAGTGAAGCAGCTCATGAGTGTGTGTCTCTGTGTGTGTGTGTGTGTGTGTGTGTCTGTGTGATGTCGACTTCACCTCCGTGTCGCTCTGAGTATCTGATTAGTTTGCTGTTTCAGGCGTCTGCTCCATCACCTGTGTTCATTTCCCCCTTTGTTTACCTGCTCGCTCTCTTGTTCATGTGTGAATTATTTATCTGATCCTGTTACTCTCGATAACTCATTCATTCTATGTTGTCTATTATTGTGTGAGTGTGTGTGTGTGTGTGTGTGTGTGTGTGTGTGTGTTTGTTTTTCTTTTCCCTTTTGCTTCTTCAGCTGAAAGTTGTTATTAGTGAAATCTGCATCACGCTGCTCGGAGAACAGAAGCCCGACAGCTCCGAACTGCAATAAAATCCCTTCTCAACTGTGTGTGTGTGTGTGTGTGTGTGTGTGTGTGTGTGTGTGTGTGTGTGTGTGTGTGTGTGTGTGTGTCTGTGTGTGTGTGTGTGTGTGTAGGTGGATGTTTACTGCAGTGTTTTACTTGTAATTCTCAACAGCTCAGCAGGGGAGACTGATGGTAAGTTTGTGTGTAATTTTGTGCATTTTCTGGATTGCGTGCAAGACTAAGTGAGTGTGTGTTGTGTGTGTGTTGTGTGTTGTGTGTGTGTGTGTGTATGCGTGCATGCATAAGGAGTTGGAGGGCATCAGCGTGAAGTTACATCCAGCTGTTTGCAGGATCATCAACACTAACCCTGCACTGCACAAGTCTAGTGTGTTTGTGTTTCCACTGAAGAACCTTTGAGGCCACACTGAGATAATAGAGACGTTAGTAAAAACAATAATATTAACGATGATGATAAGAGATAATGATTCAACACTGTCCAGCAGAGCACCTGTTATTTTCACCCTTTATTATAACACCCTTAATAAGTTGGTTTAGTCACCACAGTCTTCACCAGTTTAAGAATGTAAATAATGTTGGTTGAATTAAATGTATAATAGTTGTGATGTATTTTAGATATTGTGATAAAATTCTCTCTCCACTTGTTAGAAGCTCCGTTTTAAAACCAGCGTGTTGTGTGTTGAAGAAATTACAATTAAATTGATACACAAATGTTGTCACGTCGGTGACAACAAACTGGATTCAGGATATTGATTTATTTGGATCAATAGATTTTTCTCTCTCCACCTTTTCAGATTCCTTAAAAACACACACGGCTGCAGGGATCAGGAAGTATTGACCGACTCCGGCTCAATTTAAATCCAGACAATGAGCAGAGATGGAAAAGAAGGAAGGGAGAGGAAGAGCAGGAGGAGGAGGAGGAGGAGGAAGGAGGGAGAGGAGCACACACACACACACACACACACACACACTCCCAGCAGAGGAAGATGAGAAGAAGTTGACGTAACAATGATGTCTCCTTTGGGGACACAATGGTTGACAGGCACTTAACACCAGCCAATCAATGAAGGTGGATCAATGTACAACGGGACCAATCAATGACAACCTCCGTGACACGTACACCCCCACACACACACACACACACACACACACTCATGTCATCACACGGCCTCCTCTCAAAGCCCAGTCATGGTAGATGATGTGGGAATTTCACATTAAACTGGGACTTAGGTGCAATATGATGATGATTATTATCCATCCCAGCGTGTCATTGAATTCACATGTTTTTAATATTGATCTGTTCCATGCGTGTGCAAACCGAGTCATGATGCATGACAGTGTAAACATGTATCGATCGAGCATGTGATGCTGCAAAGTGACAGAGGACTCGTTCTGTTGATCCTAATGAGGTTTGATTTTTCATTTTACACGTTTACAAATTTAACATCAGTCAATCTGCGTTAAATCCTGAACAGAAATCATAAAAAACTACTTTAAACGTTTCTCTCCTGAGAGTCTGAAGCTTCCTGTGTTAGTTCCTTTCATCTGATCTGTTAGTTTCTGTTTCACTTGTAATTTAGGGAATAAAGAATTCTGTGTGACGTCCTGTGGTCATCACCTACGTGGGCGGAGTCCACCTGTACTTGACTCTGATTGGTTTGCTTCTCTGCCTCGCTACTTTGTGTTGACCTTACTTTTCTTGTAAAGACACTTTTCCTCTGTCAGCTTTGTGTGTTTCTACTCAGACACACAAACAGCTCAGGGCTCAGTGGACCCAGCCGAGCACAAAGCAGCCGCTCTGTGTTGGACGGCTTCTCTAAGTTTCACCATCCAGCCCTGAAATATACGAGGGCTTAAGAACTCTGTCTCTAATCTGCCTCCTCCTCCTCTTCCTCTCCATCCCGCCTCCACCACTGAAGTGGCTTTAAGGAGGTGAAATCAATGAGACATCAGAGCTTCACTCGGCTCCGGTGCATTTCAAGGAGAAGCTCTGTTCTCTCACGCCGTGATTCCCTGTAACTCTTTACAAAGAGCAACAACACAAAAGAGAAACAGGAATCTGAAGGAACCCAGAGCGGCAAAGACCGAAAGAAAAATGTTTTGTGTCATTTCAGCGTCAGTGAAGCGGAACGAGAGCCAAACAAATCTAATCAGGTATCAGAGCAGATACAGCTGTGAAGCCGTCTGCTCCCTGATTGTTCCGACACGCCGCCGGAGCGTCTGGGAGCCGGAGCGGTTAGCTGAGATGCTAGCAGCCGGTAAAGCCGCTTAGCGTCACTGTCACTCGGCGCTCTTGTAGAGCACCGGGGTGCTTCAGAGCTCAGGTTCCACATCAGCAGATTACCCACAATACACCAAGGGGGGATTTCTTCACCCCTCACAGAGAGCCTCCTGCCAAGGTTGGTGCTGTTTGTGAGATTCAGTGTAAACTGAGGGATCTGACGGAGGAACTGGGACCAGAGAGATCGGGATTCAACATCAGAGGACGAATGATTGTGAAATCAAAATGTCACCGCGTCAGTTGAACTGAGTTTAATGTTTGTGTTGTTGCTGCAGAACTGTGCAACTTCCTCACCAGCTGTTTTCAGACCGACAACTAGAACCACAGCAACAAATCCTCCATGTTGTTCAGGTGAGAGATGGAATGTTCTCACTTCTCTGGACTTTCTGCAGACTTTACTCTCGGGGGATCTCACTCTGACATTTGCATTCACACAAACACAAACACAAACACCTCCTCCAGGAGTTCAGCTCATCTCTGAAAGCAGCTCCAGCTCCTTCAGAGTCTTCAGAGGTCAAATGTGTGTCTTCAACTCCCGGCTGTCACACAGATCAGATCCAGGCCCTGAGGACGTTCAGCTCCGCCTGCCTCTGATTCCAGACTCTGATCGAATCAACCAGCTCGTCGGGGGGGAAATCAAACTGATTCAGCGTCAGAGGTTTGTTCCTCGTTGTGTTGTCTCGGGGGGGGGGGGGGGGGGGCGCCCAAGCTGCTGCACTGACGAATGTTTAGCTGCGTGTTGTGATTCATGGAAACATGACTAAGTGCTTGACTGAGTGTGAAAGGACGCTGACGCCAGTGTGCACACATAACACGCACAGTCACACTTATAACACACACACACACACACAGGGGCGAGGTTAGTGGATGACTGTGTGATCTAGTTAGTCAGACGTGATCACTGGGTCAACAGGATCAGTCACGAGGAGGCGGCCGCCATTTTGACAACGAAACCCTGGAGCATTATCACATCGCACATCACAACAAAGAAACTGACAAATGTGTGTGTGCAGTGGTGTGTTGTCTGGGTTGTGTGAGAGACAGAATAATTTACACACTTTCAATGTCACCACGTCAAACTGGAGACATTTATCTCGGGAATAAGTCGAGCGTGGAATCACAGACAGAATCACAGACAGATTGTTTCACATGTTCCATTCCTACAAATCCACATTTCATCCAAATTCCATTTTGCTTTTTCATCATCCTTCGTATATATGAGTCAATAAATCTCATCTGTTGTTGCATTGTGTTCTTTTGAAGTGAGACTTTACGATTCGAGACAGATTATTAATTATATCCACTTGTCTCCTGAGACACAGTTTAAACACTTTAAGACATTTTTCCAGACAGAATCTGATTTGCTATTGTGAAGATGACACGATATCCGCTGGCTGCAGTCTACTGAGTTTTCAGAGACGCCTTTCTAATCTATAGGGGGTAGAGTGGACGTTCTCCAACATTTGCCGTTTCAATCCCCACTCTTCCCCATCTGCATGCCGAAGTGTCTTTGGCAAGATACTGAACCCCTAAAATATTAATATATTTGTTTATTTGAAGGATTGTAATGAAGCGTGTTCCCCTGAAGTGTGAAGCATCGTGTTTCTCTTATCAGAGCAATCGTCAAACTTCCACTCGGTCGTCTTCTTTCTCTGCTCTGTTTCTCTCACACCATTTATCTTTCAACCTACAGCTCATTTCTTCTGTTTTTCCGTTGTCTCCCATTAGAACACTTTTTTTCCTCTTGTTTCCATATCAACCCAGTGTGTCGGAGCGTGGAGCTTCCTCTCGTCCTCCATCGGCTCTTTGTCTTCATGCTGGATCTAATCCCCGCGGTGGAGCGGCTGTCGGGCTTATAGACTGTCAGTCTGTCGGGGAGCAGACGGAGGGAGGTGCCATTGTTCACTGAGATAATAGCAGAGCACTGGAGTGGAGTGTTTTACACACACACACACACTCACACACACAGACACACACACACAAACAGCTTCTCGAGCTCTGCATGTGGCAATTATCGCTCTTCTCAGCAGCTTGTGGCATCTCCCCCGTTTCCTCCTCCTCCACCTCCTTTCCTCCTAATCTCCTCTTGACTTTTCCTCATCCCTCTCTCACTTCATCTCTCCATCTTTCCCTTTCCCTCCGCTCCCCTCCCGCTCCTTCACATCTGAGTAAAGACAGTCACAGCCTGGATAATCTGCAGGCTCTCCACACCTCTCCGATTCCCACGTTCTCACCCGGAACACCGGTGTCTTAATGCTGCAGGTTGAAGATTATTGTCAAATTCAAATGGGAAAGGAAGGAGAGACTGAATAAAAACATGTCAGACTCACGTCTTTGTGGGGAAACATTACCTGGAATCTGTCTCTGCTACTTTCTACAGACTGAGGCTGAATATGAAACAACTAGAAAGGAAAGGAAATACAGTCCAGTTAAACCCATGACCACTGAGAACATACGTGACGAGTGTGAAGCCAATTTGATGAAGAGTCCTAGAGATTCTACGTTCCACATACACACAGTTAGTAGATGTATAAGCACCATTAAATAACTGGAATTCAATAATCTGATTGTTCCTGTCCGGATGCAAATCTCTCCTCTAAATATTATAATAAAGGAAATATTAACACAATCTAAAACAACGTGTAAGTCACACCTGCACACAGCCTCAGTCTCCCGCTGTCTGTGCTTATGAGTCTTGCCACATTTCCAGATTTCTTCTCGCCTGCAGGCTTCAGGGAATCCAGCTCAGCATCTCCAGGTCAAAAGCTTGATTGTCTAATCTTTAGGTTATCGTCATCCCGCTGGGAAAATAACAGACCCGGAGCCTGTTCTCCAAACACGCTGAGCTTTCTCCACTGGAGCTCGGCTGTAGAGCGGCAGCCTGCCAGCCGCTCTGGATTCAGGTGTTTGTGTTCGACTTCAACCACAGATCGCCTGGTAATCAAAGACTCCTGGATTTGCTCTGGATGATTTAACAAACACAAGCTCATGCAAACTAAACCGTTTACAAGGTGTTTCTTATAAATAACCTTCCAACAGATGCAGTTTTATGTCAAGCAAAACAAAAGAGTTATAAAGTGAGATGAGGCAATAAGCCTTGTTACTTCAGGAGCGCTTCATTACAGCTGAATAAAAACAGGTTAATCCAAAAATAACAATATAACACGAATATCTACAGAAGGTTAATAAAGAAAAGTGTCGAGAAATCAAAACTGTCAAACATGACACATTTCGAAATCTGAAATGATAAAATGTAACACTGGTGCGTTTAAAAGCTTGTTTCCACATGAAGACTTTCCTGCTTGTGATGTTATACAAAACACACAAACAGTGATATTCATCCGGACTCACAGCATGTCATCACACATTTATTTATTCACATGAAATGAGTGAGAGGGGGTTTCTGCTTGAGGAGGAGCAGCAGCCATCAGAGGTAAATGCTCCTCCACCACACCATCAATTTCAATTGCTCAATTTCTGTGTGTTATCAAATTCCCTGCAGCCACGGCAGCTTCCTCTCACTTCCTGTGCTCTTCCTACATATTTCTGTCACAAAACCTTGAAATTTCCAGTGAATGTTCCCGATGAGGAACGAGGCCAAAGTGTAGGAAGCCCCTCGGTGAGTCGGCAGCGGAGGAGAAGGTGTTTCGATGAAAACTAAACCTCAGCGGCTTCAGGATCTCACTGCTGTTTTTCATTTCTCCGCCGGTTCCCTGCTATCGCTCTTCCTGCCAAGCACTCGAGATCCACAGCTACATAGAAACTAAGTTAACGGATAATCACATAACAGCAACCTCCCCTCTCACACACACACACACACACACACACACACACACACCATCCAAGATAAATGAGCACTATCAGCCCCCTACCTCACTTCTAACAGATTAATGTGTAAGCGTATCCCTGGTCCCCCTCCTACACACACTTCTCAGTTTCACTGTCAAACACACACACACGCACACACACACATACACTCACACTCACACAGCCGCCTTATGTCAGCTCAACAGCAAATTTCCCTCCTCCGGAAACACAGCAGATGATGCAGGCGATCGACTCCGTGCACACTCACGCACATTAGCGTGTTCGCATATGGACGTGCAGAAACACTGGCGCTCAGCTCGAGACGTTAGCAGCAGCAGCAGCTCGGGTTGAGTCAACATCGCACATCCCATCGTGCACACGCAGGATGGGATCTACGTGCTGACACATTTGAACCTCCCCTGTGCTCATCACCACCACCAGCTGCAGCAGCCACACTCCAGGACTTTGTCATGTTCCCAGAGTCGGAACAAGCAGCCGCCCACGTGCAGCCTCCTGTTGGAGAGCTGGGTCACCGTGAGCAGCCTGGTGACCTTTAATAATCACAGCACAGCGGCTGGAAGGGAAATGGAATCTGCTGGATCTGTTTGTATTAAGCTTTCATCAACTTCCGTAGCTTTCCACTTCCATAAAATATAGAAAACAACCAGAGCAATGTCAGTCTACGTACAGCGACCTTGACCTTTGACCTTTACCCACCCAAATCTGAACAGGTAATCTGTGAGTCTCAGTGAACATTTTGGCCAAATCTGAAAGGACCGTCTGGAGGCATCCTCAAGATCATAAGTTCACAAGGAGATCACATTCACAAGAACAGGACGGACAACCTGAAAGCATTCGGCCTCCAGCTGGTGTCGAGGGTTCGGAGGCGTGACAATCACACAACGCTCTGTGAAATCACCACAAACTTTAAGAAGTTAACTGAACAAACTTCCCCCAACTTCACACGACCCAAATTTTAATTCCAGTCACGATCCCAAACTTTCCACGCATATCAAATGTGTCAGGTTGAATTTGAGGGAGGAAATATTTTTAAGTTCCTGCACCGCACAGCTTGAATGTTTCCGTCTGAAGTCAAAACAAGAAGGCCTGAGGCATGAATATTCAACTGGGTGGGAGCAGCAACTAGATGCAATTAAGGTTTAGGTACACACACCACCGACTGACAGTGTTCTTAAAATGTAATGTGAGGAAGAAATTCCATCAGTCCAAAAACGTGAAGCAAACAATATGGGGTTCACATGATACCATGACATTCAGGAACATAAAATGAAATTCCCTCTGTCAACACGTGTGAACCTGTTAAATCGTTTATCAGAGCGAAGCAGGAAACGCTCTGATGTAATCGAGTGAAAAACATCTGGGATGATATACAACCAACTTTTGACAAATCGAAACCCACCAGACATAAACGCTACAATGGAGAAGGCGTGAGAGGAGATCAAAGTGCTGACCGTGTGTGTGTGTGTGTGTGTGTGTGTGTGTGTGTGTGTGTGTGTGTGTGTGATCTCAGCCCGGCTACACTGCACCTCTGCTTTCCACGAGTGCCTGGAAGTTTTTATCTGAGCGAATGAGTAAAGAAGGCTGCGGCCGTCAGAGCGGCGTTCTGCTTATCTTCCTGTGAAGCCTCTTCTCCGACAGACGAGGCCGGCGCCGCACTGAGAGGATTTCTATCTATTCTGGTGTTTAATTTAATTTCTCAGCCGACAAGACGGATTGTAATTTGGTGGTTTCTCCATGAAAACGTGTTTGGTTTCATAATCTAAATTAGGGGATTAATCAGGAGCCCAGAGAGCTGCTGCAGAGTAACTGTGTGCGTGTGTGTGTGTGTGCGTGTGTGTTTGTGTGTGTCTGTGTGTGCTTGTGCGCATAATAAAGAGATTCCAGCAGGGGTCGATTTAAACACGCTGTCACAGGTTGTGCACGTTTCACCACACGGGAGTCATATCTTCACAAAACCCATTTGCATCCTACACGAGGATTAAAACAGTGAAACACCAAAAAGAGCAAAGAGAGATGTGTGTTTTTTTGTGTTTATGTCTTTTGTGTTATAGATGAATCTATGTGTACTCGTCACATGTTTGCATAGTGTGTTATGTGATGTATTATGTTCTGTTGTGTACACTAGTGTTAAGTTAATGCACTACCTGAGTACATTTCTATCTTTTTATTTTGAGGGTAAAGTTTGAGGAGCAGCAGTGCAGACCAACAATGAACAACCTTCGTCTTTGTGTGTGTGTGTGTCTGTGTGTGTCTGTGTGTGTGTGTAGTACCTGTAGTGTCTGGTGTCCCTCAGGGCTCGGTTGCTGGGGATGCGCTCGCTCTCCCTCTGGTTGAAGGCGTACAGGGTGTACGGGTCGTCGCCGGGCTTCCAGCGCCGGGCGCTCAGGTAACTCCGCTCGTCGAACCCGTCCAGCATGTCCTCCCACTCCGCCTCCGAGATCTGTCAATCAATCCATCACCTTCCATCAGTCTCCTCATAATACACTTCAAACATTTCAAAGATACTGAATTTACTGATAATACTTCATTTGTAAATTTGTTTCAGCCAATAAATCGATATCTGGATCGATCAGTGACGTGCCAGAGATTCAGTTTTATTAAAATCACACTTATAGATAAATGGAAACTGTGAGAATGTTCCCTCAGGTTTGGTTGACGAGCATTTTTCTTTGCTTCAATCACAAGAGCAGATGACAACTGTGTGCTCAGATTCTAACCTGTGATTATCCACCAGAGAAATGTGTGTGTGTGTGTGTGTAGCTGTGTAATTGTGTGTTTTGAGTTCTGGTGTCCACAGCGAGGACATTCTAAAAGCATCCAGGGAGCTTTTAGAGGTCACTTTACTTGAAGAGGATTCAGAGAGGTGTTTAACTTCCTGTTCTTTTCGTATTTAACAGGATGAATCTCAGACTTCTTCGTCTTCTCCTGGTTTCGTGACTGAAAAGCTAAATAACGTGAAATGAAATTGTGGATTTCTCTGAGTTTGAACATCGTTGAAGGCATTTTGGATGATGTGAGAATACAAGGCAACACAATACATGTATTTATCTATATATACAGTATATATGTATTTGTATCTATGGTTGTTTCTTCTGTTCAGAAGAGATTCATCACTTTCCACAGAAACAGAAACAGAAGTAGAGGTTGGGATGAAGCTGAGCTGCTTCTCCGTCTCCACCGGTCGGCGGTCTCTCCACAGTGAATAAATGGAAATCAATACGACCGCCTTGAAGCGAGGAAATCAACCACAACTGAATTTATGGTGCGCTTTTGGAAAACAGGCTCCGATAATGTAAAACACATCCGGTTTGTAGCCGATAGCCTAAAGGCGCGAGCGGCGTATGACCCTTTAATATGCTAATCCGTGAGAGTCTCTGCAGAACCCCCGACACCTCCCCAGAAAAAATACAAACGTCATAAAGTGAGAAATAAAAAGTTAACGTTGCACATAAATCCCGTTCGGCTCCGAACAGCTGGCGGTGGAAAACACAAGGTGGCGACGGATTTAAAAATAAGACGACTACAGCTGCACTTTCTGTCTGTGAGTGTGTGTCTGTCGTTTAAAAGAGTGTCGGTCGTTTGTGAGAAGGTACAGACGCATACAGAGTGATTCAGGTATTAGCCTTCTCATGTGGTGTGGATCTGTGTAAACGATCAAATTCCTTATCGGGACAAACAGCAAGTCCCCATAAGGTACACTCACAGAATCACTTCAGGTGGAGACAGAAGTGCTGCGTTACCCACAATCCTCAGGTGTAATAGCGAGAGCCTTTGATTCGCTGTTACCATGGAAACCACGAAAAACTCTTTGGCTACACACAATGGAAGTCAATACAAAGTCCTAATAATGATAGCTTTACAAACCTGCGTGTGTGTGTGTGTGTGTGTGAGTGTGTATCCTTTGAGGGTGTGAGCTTGCTGCTATCATTTGAGAGTGTGTTTGTGTGTTTCAGTTGATGGAGAGGGAGTGTGTGTTTCACTGTGTTTGTGTAATGCATGAGAGAGACAGAGGATGTATCTTCGTGGGCGAGCGATATAAAGAATGTACATTCTCTCTCTCTCTCTCTCTCTCTCTCTCTCTCTCTCTCTCTCTCTCTCTCTCTCTCTCTCTCTCTCTCTCATCATAAACACAACACAGAGCTTCAGCAAAACGCCTCAGATGTCATATATCTCCCAAACGACCACACTGACTCGTAGTGGAGATGAATGAACGCACACACACACACCGGGTCAAGGCGCTGATGGTGTGTCTAACAGAGCAACATTTACGGCAGAGCAGCAGTTCGGATGGAGGGATGCAGGAAACGAGTGACACTCCTCATCTTCTTCCTCGCTCGTCCTCCTCCTCCTTCCTCCTCTCTCCTCATTATTCAGCCGTACGACTTGCTGATGCGACACATTGTCTAAATGGGGCCATTAGAGGGCCGAGAGTCAGACTCTGTCAGAGTGTGTGTGCGTGTGTGTGTGTGTGTGTGTGTGTGTGTGTGTGTGTGTGTGTGTGTGGCTGGTTCTTCTGGTGGCTGTAACAGCGAAGCATGAAGAACAAGAGGGGGGGAGATGGAAAGAATAGATTGCAAAAAAAGAGGAAGGAAGGATGGAGGTATGAGAGGAAAGAAGAGAAATGGTATGGAAAGACAAGAGGGACGACACACACACACACACGCACACACACACACAAACACAGACACACACACTGTGTTTGTCCAGCGGTTCAAGCCTCAGGTTCGTTAATTGAATGTCTGTGTTCATGTAAGCGGTTGAGAGAAGCACTGAGAGGATGCCACGGTGCATTAGGAAGATGTGTGTGTATCTGTGTGTGGGTGTGTGTGTGTCTGTGTGTGTGTATATAGGATAGACCTTGGACGCAGCCTGTCCTGAGCTCCTAGCGAGATGAGACGCAAACAAATTTTACAAAAGGGGTGAGAAGGCCGCGGCTGTGTGTGTGTGTCTGTGTGTGTCTGTCTGTGTGTGTGTCTGTGTGTGTGTCTGTGTGTGTAGAGAGAGAAAGAGAGCGTGTTGAGCCAAACCACCAAGGAACCTATTAATTCATCCGGACGAGACAGACTGATACTTTTAGAATCATAATGAGAAAGCAGGAGCCTGCACACACACAGACACACACAGACACACACAGACACACACACACACACTCTCTCGGATGTCACGGACATTGCGTACATTTTGACAGCTCACATTGGAAAAAGACAGCAGCTCTAAAGAAAGAGAGAGAACTGTGAGGAGAGAAAGAGAGAGAGGGTGAATGAAGGACAGGAACAGAAGGTAAAAACCTGCAGGACTAAGAAGTGTTGATGGTTTGAATCCCTCAGATTGACCCAATGACCCACTCACCCCCTCCCTCAGAAGTCGTCACAACATATCGGTTTGAACCACTCTGACCGCTGCCCCCAGAGGCTGATCCTTCATCATCATCATCTTCATCATCTTCACTGGGAGGACATGTTCTCCAGTTAATGGACAACCTCAAATATGTGACTTATTGCAGACGAGTGTGTAAAGTTAAAGGATGATCTGTTGGTTTGTGTGTTCGTCAGCAGGATCGCTCACAAACTGCTGAGTGGACACAAACACAACTTGGTGGCAGGATGGGACACGGGCGAAGAAACTACTCAGAGGTTATGTTGTGTTGTCTGCATTTGTGTGTTAGCACGATTACACAAAATCGACTGGATGGATGCTTAGAGCACCAGGGACTTTTGAATCACTTTCTTTTATCATAGTGAGAGCCAGGGAAACCTTCATGAATCTGGATAAAGCAGCTTGATTCAATCAGAGGGGCCTTGACGGAGGTGTGTGGCCTGTGGTCACAGTTTCCTGTTTCTGTGTGTGTGCAAAAGAGAAAGTGTGAGACCACTGTGTGTAGTTTCAGGAAAACACACACCGCAAATCAAGTTTTCAATTTGGTGTTACTTCTGATAAACCACATCTCAGCACTGAACCCTTCACCTTAATGTGTGATCCAGTCAGTTGATGAATTACCCATTATATGTGTGTTTGTGTGTGTGTGTGTGTGTGTGTGTGTGGGGGGGGGGGGGGGGGTGTCCTCTTCATTATTCCCTGTTCATGAGCACCATGTGAACAATGACCTCTCTCTCTCTCTCTCTCTCTCTCTCTCTCTCTCTCTCTCTCTCTCTCTCTCTCTCTCTCTCTCTCTCTCTCTCTCTCTCTCTCTCTCTCTCACACTTCATCTCTGCTATTATGTTGTGATGTATCTCTGCTGTAACAACTAGAACAAAAGCAGCAACACAAAGTGTGATATCTCCATTATTTCCTTCTTCTTCTTTCATCTCTCGGCTCTTTCAGAAGGTAAATTAAACCTGGCGAGTCCGTGGCCTTATCATCCGTCATCTGCTCACATTTGAACATCATCTCCCCCCCCCCCCCCCGCTACACATGTGGGATCGAGGTGGAGACACCGCGGAGCATAAATTATGTCAGATTTCTCTTTTCTCGACTTGTGTTTTATCTGTGCTGCTGCTGTTTTTCTGTTTTTCTCACTCGCCACCTCATATCGTCTTTCAGTGAAAATTGCTTCTGTGCCTTGATGTTTGGCGAGGGAAATCTAAAAAAATATATATAAACTGCTTCAGAGCTCAGGAGCTGAAAGGTTCTCGAATAAAAGAAAAATAAACGAGAAGAGGTGGAATAGAAAGATACATGCACCTGACCAATCGTGAGTCAGATCGGATTCCACATCCGAATAAAAAGAGAAATCACAAGGTGTCAAATCCGAACTTTGTGTCGTGAGCAGCCTTCTCAGTCCGACCATGATGTTTATAATCCTCCAGGTTTTCTGTCACTCTCCTGCCGACGGCCAATTGAATCCACTCGTGATTTCAGATTAAAAGTCCATTTATTGTTAGGGATGAGAAATGTGACTTGACTTTCAGCTTTGTTGCAGCATAATAAAGAAAGTTTGGACGATGTTCCTTTCACGATCACACGTTGGTTGCTCTGGCTGCTGCCGTTGCTAATGAGCGATGATCTTCACTATCAGACGAATCAGACGTCTGCTCTCTGACCCGCTGTAAGAGAACAGGACCCGCCCCCAACCCACCTGACTCTATAGAACCAGGACCGGAACCCACACGGGTCCTGACTCTGGTCAAAAAGGTATGAATGTGCATTTTCAGTGTTTAACATCGTGCAGCACAGATGAACGATTCTAACAGAAAGAGAACCGATGGGATTAGCTGTCCTCCGCAGGTCGAAGCTTCATGAGACGACAGATCTGCAGGATTCACAGCACGACAGACCTCATCTACATAAACTCCTTCATAATCCTGTTATCTAATCCTGTTAAGATTTGCCAATTAGTTTGTTTTTTTGGTGCCGCAACCCAATATCAAACTTTTGTTATCTTCGGGTCACAACTAACCATCTTTGTCACGCCATGAAAGTGAAAACTGTTTTGTCAGATCGTGACTTAAGATCCTCGGATCCACATCAGAGCGGCTCCGGGGGGGCGTCGGCCCTTTGTAGTCTCGCCCGCTGAAGAGAAGCTAAAGCACCGGAGACGCCGTCACAGGAAATGATTGATCAACGAATCACGCGCAGCTTTAATCAGCGCGGCGCAGAGGCTCCGCCGTGCATTTCTATTATAGATAAAACTCTAAGTTAATTTGAACTTCGGGCTTTTGCGTTATTCGCAGTCTTGACACAACGAAATGACTAAACCTTGATCCCAGTCATTTTGTTAATGATAATTAATTTGGGGAATTGAATGAAAACACAAATAAGAGACAGTGAGTTCAGGGGAAGTCGTGTTTTACAGAAGGGTTAAATACTGATACCTCAAAATGTGTGTTTGTTCATTAAATATTTACAAAGCAGATTTTTGGAATCGTCTCTGCCTCTGTTGCTGCAGTCCATCGATTACACAGAATAACTAGAGAACAACCTGCAGAGTCCAACCAGCTGAATCCTGTCAAACGTCTGACTGACACAGTTTCCTTCTGTGCTTGAACACACCGTCGCTCATGTAAGATTAAAAAACTAAGACGTGCCCACATCAGCTGGATGGAGTAAATTATTTCTCTCTTCCCTCCTCCCTCCTTCCTCCTTCTTCTCCTTTACGGGCCTTCTGTCTCCCTCTTTCTCTGATCCCGTCCATTTCTACCATCTCCAAATTATCGCTTATTCTTCGGCTCAGTTATCTGCATTGGCCATCTCCTCTCTCCTCTCCTTTCCCTGCATTCATATTTACCTCCTCGACTTTCCTTCCTCTCCTCCTCCTCCTCCTCCTCCGCCTCCTCCTCCTCCTCCTCCTCCTGTGTGAAGCGGTTTCTGTTTGTTTGAAGTCAGGGCTTATTGAGCTCAGGACTGGAGAGAGCACAGCTACGTCAATACATCACGCACACACAAACACACAAACACACACACACACACCTTCTCCTCTGTCTCGCTCTCTTCGCCCGTCAAAGCTGTCTCTCTCTCTCACACACACACACACACACCTCAGTCATCAATTAAGCCTGTGTATAGATCTCTCCCTGCAGCAGTGATGCTTGTTTGGTTTCTACATTGTTTTCTGTTCCAGGTCGTACATCTCTGTCTCTGACCCCAACACATACACACACACACACATACACACAGCCACACACACAGACACACACACACACATAAACAACCAGATGCACTTGCGTAGCCGTTCTGTGATTAGCCCTTTTCGATGCAGGATGTTTTCCTTCTAGAAACTCAGGAACTTCTCTTGCATATCGACTGCTTCTAGTTTGGGTTTTTCCTGTGGAAACATTTACAATCAATCTATTTAACGAGCTGTGAGGGTGAAGTCTGAATAACTGACTGATAACACACATGATTCAACGGGGGAAATG